>NW_019104042.1:0-177495 GCF_001856785.1 Myzus persicae
AATATTATTGTCCTTTGTAGATAAAGATTTATAACTCAGAAACCATACCTATTGATTTTATTTTAGTTAGAAAAAAAGGTGATTCTCATTTGAAAAAAAATATTGTTTTACCATAGACTATAGAATAATCTCTAAATTGTAAAAAAAGCTATGTATTTTTTTAATAATATGGTTAATAAGTGTATATAAAAATTCCAAAGCCTTTAATTTTGATACAAGCATTGTTAAATGATAGGGAATGGGTGAGCATGGTTTTCGAATCACACTGTATATGTATAAATGTATTTTAATTAATATTATATATGTAGATAGATATGGCCATATGGGGGGTCTCCCTCCTGTTGTTGCAGGCAGCGGACGACGATGACGCTTTAGTTGCGGTGACATCGCATGCTATAGTATGTGAAAGTATACGTGTCGTTCGTAGGTGCCGAATTGTATGGGGGAAAAATGTTTTAAGATAAAGAGTAAACACTAAAAGTTGGTGAAAGCGCTACGAGACGCCCACTATGCATATAAAATACAAAATATACTCAAGTGGCAAGTCCGATTAATAATAATTCGCTTGTTTATACATTTATATTTTGATTGCGCAATTTCAAGTCGGACGTGAGAGTTATCTGAAATCGACGACCGCGCATTAAATTATATTATAACTGAAACAACTGCAGCGGATTACGTACCCATATAATGAAACACGGGAGTGGTGACTCAATACATAATTATTGCCGGCCGTATATAATATATTTTGTAACACTCGTTTGAGGGATTAAAGACGATCGTGCGATTTTTACGTGTGGAATTTCCGTTTACGCATTTCATTATAAGATACACCAATTATAGCCACGATATATATAATGCACAGAACGGTAAAACGGTAGATCGTCACTCGTGTCAGGGCACTAAAGATTTGCAGATTACGTACATAGTATTTTTTTTTTTATCAATAAACAAACACATGATTTCGTCAACTATACAGAACACTATCGATACATCTGACTCCTTTAAGCACAGCCTGTGATAAACATATAGAGTAGGTAACAGAATTCACATTTTTAATAAATACAGAATATAAATTGCAATGCTGTTCGAATTACAGCCCGAATGGTAATTTAGAAAATGTATCTATTCTATACGCTTTATTGCAGTCCTCATTCAGGCTGAGTATCACGCGTAAAAGAAATGGTGCCTTTTTTGTTTTAATAATATAAATTTAAATTATCGCATTTTATTACTAATGCAAATTATATTATCGTGTATGAATAAACAATAAACGCATAGTTTATTATTGTTTGGGAAAAAATAGGATTATAATATGACTTCAAATATTGAAATGCAATATAATTTTGAAGTCAGATCTCACAGTAAACTCAAGTAGGATATATACTAGATGTCCTCGTAGGGCGATAAGAGAAATCAAAATGATAAGTTCCCCTCCCCGTCTTTACCACCACTAACACTCTTATTACTATTCTTGCAATAATCAATGACGTCATATGTATGTACTTATCGTACGGTTTGTGTTTCAGGTGTGGCATGCGGCGAAAACGACAGCGGACGTTCAGATGAAGTAGTGAGGGTTATGCGCAGGCGGCATCTGGACGAGGCTACCAAGACGGGTCAAGAATCGAATGAGATCGACGACGATCACCATAGGCGGGCTGACATGTCACTGACCCGGGCCGAAGAATTCAAGTCGACCGCGGCGGCCTGCGGCGGCGGCTCGTGCGGTGAAATGCCGGAAAATACGGAATCGGCTGCGGCAGCTGCGGCGCTGCACGACGACTCTCAACTGATCGCGTCGTCTGCCGTCCCGTCGTCTATGGCGGACGAACAGACGTCCCAGTCACAATACTATTACGAATACGTTGGGCCGACAAAGATCGGTTCGGGGGAAGCCAAGAGGGCTTCGTCGCGTGGCAGATCACTCGTACCGACGGAGCCCGATACTGCAGCGCAACAGCCGCCGCAGATACGACAACAGCAGCAGATGGATGTGGCGGCGGCGGTGGCAGACCGTCAGCAGACCCGTAAAGCTGGTAACAGTGACATGGAAGACATACTGGACGGGTTCGTTAAGCTACTGAATGGTCAGCCCGGTCAAGCTGGTTACCGACAGCCGATCAAGACGCGCATCAACAACCGCGGACCTCCCCGCATATCGGACGCTTCGGTTGTCCTGGAACCGCCGGCGTTTGTGCCTATGCCGCAACACCAGCACCAGCAACAGCACCAACAACAGCACCAGCAACAGCTACCACCACAGAACAAGCCGAAAGACCCCCCACCGTATCCGTTCGACGTGCCACAGCCTGCCAGGCCACTGCCACCTCAACCGCCCAACCTTATCAAGCCGTTCTTGACCGGAGTGCCACTGCCCGAACAGCTGGTGCCCACCAATGGTGGTGACAACGACGACGAGTTGGGCCCACCATCTCTGCAGTACGAAGACGACGTATCGCATTTGCCATCGTCGTCGAGACGACCGGTGCAGCATCAGCAGACAGCCAGGCCACAACAGGAGTACGACTTGTTTGCGGACGGACATGCGCACGGCCCCGGCCACGTGGTGCCAGCCGCTTCCAGACCTGTCGAAAATGTGACGGAAAAGTTTACGGTGGACGCGCCTTCGTCTCAGTCACCGCCGCCCTCTGACAGACCGGCCGCGATCACTGTCTCTGAGAAACCGACCACGACCGACAAACCATGGTCAGCTATCGACATCAACGCGACCCGTGTGATCGGAATCCAAGTGTCAAAACTCGTCGATCACTTGACCTCACCGGTGGTTCCCTCATCACCTATCGGAGTAAGCGATCCCACCGCAGCCGCCTCCGCTGCCGCACCCACGACAACGACGTCCACTACTACCACCAGCACAAGCACCAGCACCGCGGCGGAATCAACGTCCACGACGACAGTCGCGCGACCGGAAACCACGCCGGCTGGCGAACACGTAACCGGCGTCGGTTCGGCGGTCGTAGTACTCGAGCCGTCCACTTCGGAGGAACCTCATCGCGACGATGCGCATAAGCCGACCGAAAACAAACTCCCCAGCAAGCCTACAGCGCCCGTCAAGAAGACCCCGCAACAGTCAGGTAACTATCACATAGTCGTTATAAGTTTACATAATGACTAATGAGTTTGTTTGAGCGAGGTTAAGAGGAAAGTCGCCTCCCCACTCTTGGGCCGAAGCTGGGAATTTTTCTAAGTATAGAAATTACTGTATAGCCATACAGTTCTTATTATATATAAGTAAAATACTGGTCCCAGATCGTCATTGAAGATTAAAATAAAACATGATATGATGGGTGTAGAGAACTAATTTTTAGTTTATTACTATAGTAATATACATGTGTGTGTGTGTGTGTGTGTGTGTGTGTGTGTGTGTGTGTGTGTGTAATTAAATGTTAATAATATGATTTTTACAATCTAATTGGTACCCATAAAAAATAAATTGTTAAGAGTGGAAAAGATTTTTTACGACTTAAAATATTAACAATTTGAATAAGATAACCACATCTTATTGATAATATATTCAATAAACATACACGTTAAATATAAAATAAATTCAGCTAAATTATTGAAAAGTTACATTATTTTTGTAGGTATACCTATATAGATAACGTAATTACATTTTAATTAATATCATATTAAACAAATCATTTAATCATTATACATAATATACTCATTACTCATTAGTCATTAGTAATACAACACATTTACTGAATACATCAGGTATATAAATGTATAATTTATTTTATTTTATTAATTATTTATTGTAAGATATTTAGTATAGAATATGTACTAAACAATTAAGAAAACATCATACTATAGAATATAGAATATAACATTCTAACAATTTTGTCATCATGACGACGTGAAATATACACGTTTGGCTTAGGTATACCTCTTCTTTTTCGCATCTCATTTACTAAAATCGTTGTTTCGTGTAACGGAGGTATTATGTTCGCGTTTGTACACGTCTGTGGAAAGTATTAAAAATGCATATAATATGTATAACATAAATTTCTTTACATTATGTGGACCTGAAATTGAGTACACGTAGGCTACATCAAACCTTTATTAGGTCCAACACTTTTTCAAAAATGTGAAGTATTCCACCCGTTCCAATAAAAATGAATGCATTATTATTGTTTTTGAAATGTATGAAATTCTTAGTAATATAATATTGTAGGGTTCAACATCCGAGGTAATGCGATATTGGCCACATATGCAGGACTGGATAGCCGCACTTAGTCCGCCCAATCCAGCCAGCGCACATTACACATAAATAAAGATTATATAATATAATATCATTATCGTTATAGTTATATACTATATACACAATTAAATTATAATTATGAGTTTGATGTTTTTTTGATTTATGCCAATGAGTAGATACACACTTTTTGTCATTTTGTACGATTTATAACTTAAAACGAATTGCTATAACAATTCGATTATATTAATATTATAATGGTGGATACTTTGTCGACTATAATCGGAAAATAATGTTTTCGCAGAAGGGTTCCCGTATTATTCACGTCCAGGGATCGTGCTGGATGATCCGGAATTCAAACCCCACATCGGAGGCCAGAGACGCCCCATCCAAGTTCAGGTGCCCAGTAAAGGTGACGTGTTCGACATAATGGTGTCCGCCATTCAAGGGCCGGGTGACAAGCCAGCACTGCTGAATCGTAAGCGAACATTTGTGTATTATTAATATTAATGTATAATCAATCACTAAACATTTAATAAATTAATAGTGAGCTAATGGTTCCTCAAACATGATTTAGTAGACCATGATTATTGATTGGTACATTTTATTTTAAAAGACCATTAGATTAACCCTATTTTTTATGCGACCCGACATAAAAGTTACAACAATTGTGCAAAATTTGGAAATTTGTACATGAACTAATACTGTAATGTTAATACTGTAATGTTAAATAAATGTTTATCGAGCTCAATTACTTCTACAAAGTACAAAGCATCAAAGAACACGAGTGACGGTGCATTGTTATTAAGTTTAATAGGTACTTCATGACAACTGATGACATAGTGCACCAGATTTACAAAATCGATATTCTAAAATATTCGAGATATACGATTAGTCACTGTTTTCGACAATTTAGTTGACTATTTAGTCATTTCTTGCAATAAATTTCGTAGATTCAATCAGATATATTATATCATACTATTATTTATATCGATGTGCTTCTTGGATTTTATTTTAGCTGATGAAATATCACCGTCAGGCGTCGGAAAAGGAGAAGTGTCCGTGATAACGTCGGCAGAACCAAACCAGCAGTTCGTGTCCATCGACGGTAAACGAACGTACATCAACTTGTTCGGCTCAGCGGAACCAACCGCGGTGGCGCCTCAGTCCATAAAGCCGACCAGCGCTGCTTCCGGGTGAGTGTGATTTCTATATTAAATGATATAGCCTTAAGTGTTTGTCATTAGGTATGATTTTATTCATTCATTCGGTGATTTTATTTGTTTGTTTTTTGAATCTTATAAATAGCCACATGCACGCACTGCCGCCGCAAAGTACCAATATTTTGTAATCGACTTAGGAATTTATGCATATTTGAATTTGTTTGGGAAGTTAATAGAAGAAATCTGATTCGAAATAAATTTGTTTCATGGTGTTTAGATTTCATTTTTTTTCATATCTCGATTTTTTATAAATTATAAGATAATAATATCCTATTAATTTATATCCAACATAATTTTCGAATGACAAATTAATATTTGTGTACTGTTTTTTATATTTGACGCACTATATAAAAATATATTTGACATTTTAAACTAAACATCTAAGTATTTTCTCTATTCTCAAATATTATTGACTAGAAATTAACTAGAAAAAAATTATAAATGATATTTTAAAACATCTTCAAGTGCATATATTTAAGTTTTTTAGGGCATAAAATCCCGATTCCTGGTGACCTGGTTATTATAAATAATATACTGTAGGTATACATATGAGTATACCAGCCTCACTGATAAACAGGCTGTTAAATTAATTGTTCATTAGTTCTAAATTAAACGAGCAAAGTTTATAACGGAATGTGAATTGTCGACTAATTAGTAAATTAATAATTACTGTATGAATATAATATAATTCGTAGCTATTATTATGTATACGGACCACGGTAAATTAATAGATACCATGCTATATATCGTTTAGTGATAGTAATAACGTGCACGTGTACAAATGTGATGGTTGTTTTTAATTTATTTCCCGGTGGAATAATGATCGTTGGGATACTTTCTCTCGAGATGGTCTAAAAATAATCTCCGAGGTCCTTAAAAAGTATTCCGACCCAAACTTGTAGTCGACCGTACCAAATATCTCATCGCGTTGGCGCTATAAAATATCACAGTTACATATTATTATTAAGTATTATTATAACGATTATAATACGAGTATATCGAATGAATAATAAAATATAGATACTTTATAATTGTGTATATAATTACTGTTCATAAGACGTACGACTGTTCTATAGACATAAATAGGACAGAAGAGGGGACTCGGGAACATACTTACACGGTTTATTCAATTTAGTCCCTATATAATATGTCTTTTAATCGACTCTTATTATTTTATGAATTTAAATTGTTACTGAATAACAATATCAATGTAATATATTAATATTTAATTAATATTCAATGTATTGTATCTGTTATTCGTCTCTCGTACTTCTGTTACCTATACGTATAATCATCATAATATAACTTTTATATCAAATAAATAAATATATACCTATAATTGAACTAAAAAATACACTTTAAAAAAATGAGCGGTCCAGAGACGCCTATCAAATGTGAAACATTGACTTTACTTTGAACAGAAAATATGCATACAAATTGAAAAACAGGTTTATTAAAGGAAATAAACATGGCATAATCAAAAACAAAATATTCAGATTTTTTAAGGAAAAATTGTTCTTTATTTTAAAGGGGCATTAGGTGTTTTGCGCTTGTACCTACTGTGGTTTAATGTTTGTTGTCGTGTTTTCGGTTTCAGATCATATTCAGTGAGCCAAGTGCTGCAGCCGCATGGTGCGTCCAATCCACCGGGACCGCCTCCACCGTCACCGCCAAGCGGGGGCAAACCGTCGGCACCGGCCTGGAAACGGCCCACTCACCCGCCAGTGAGAATCGACACTTGTATAGTGGGCGACGATACGACGTGTGATGCGGCGCAGCATGAAAGGTGCCGCACCGAGCTTGGCGTGTCCTCGTGCCTCTGCAGGCCCGGGTACAGCAGGCGAAAGCACCGGGACCCGTGTCACAGTGAGTATTCAGTGTTTTCTCATATTTGCCCTATTAATAAATTATTATCTAAGTATAAGTATGTTCGAATTTTTTTTCAAATCATTGACGTTAAGTACACCGCCGTAATATTATAATATCCATCTCTGTTGCCAAACGAATTCGTACCACTAAATGTTCGGCTATACAGAAAGTACTACACGAAGATCAGAAGTTCTGACAATATTCCTTGTGTGTGACCTTAGTGTCGGGTAACCATCACTGACCATTCGAGTTTAAAAGGAGATGATTCCTTTTTCCAGAATCATATCCAGTTGTCCAAATACACGTCTAACGGGGCGCTTTTCGTCCAATTTTTAGAAGATTGTCCCGTCCTAATATTGTTATATCTATAACATTTTGTTTAAAAGAGAATAATTTTGCTCAAACAAATCAAAAACAATATTTTTACAGCTGCATAACATTACACAGTGTGTTATAATGGACGAATCCGCACGACCGTCATCATTTCTGACAATACTCCTCGGCTATAGCACCGGGGTCTTATTTCCAAAACATCTTAAAATATAATTTTATTAAACAGTTTTTAGATTTTTGTTCCGTTTTTATTTTTCATATAAAATAAAATGGTAATCCTAGATATGAAAAGACCTCGTTGTAAATATGACTTTTTTTAATATTGTCGTCATTATATTGTATTTGTGTGCGCTTTTATTATTATTTACTTATTCAACGATTTTTTTCAGGGATCGTATCCATCGTTTTTTCATTACGCGTTGATCGGTTATACGACAACAAGATCACATGGACGGACAAGTACAAGGATTCCGAGACCCAAGAATATCAACAACTTGAACACGAAGCCGTTAGAGCGGTAAGGATGCAGCAGATACCTATCACGCGTCGTTACTTTATTATATAATTATTAGTTTTTCCACCATAAATATTACTTCTCAGTGAATAGATTACCCAATACCCGGTGTCGACAAATATCGAATAGTATTAGTACTTTTCCTCGTCATTGTTTGGTTTGATAATGTATTTCGTTCGACACTAATTTGCACCCCGTGTTGCGCTATACCGCGATATATGGATACTATAATGACACTGGTGGGTGGTGATGCATTTCGTTTTTGAATATATTTTAAAAAGCATACATTTTTATTCATTTTAGCCAAAAATAATATTTTACCCAATTTCAAGACTTATTATATACATTACGTATACACACTACACATGTATGTACATATATTATATATCAATAATATACCGTTCAGTCGATTATATTAAAATAGGTACTGTATATTAATACATTGTACAGCCCAAAGTTTAGACTCTAAATACATAGTAGCTAGATATATAATAATATCAAATAGACAAAGATTCATCCAACTCAGTTTTCGGAATAAAAACCCGCAGGACGAAACACTGCAAAATATAATATAATATTATACACTATACTGTATCGAAAGTAGTTTTTTAAGAAAATTTTTAACGTTTCGACTGTTTGGAATGTATGATCCACTGACGGATCAGCAGCGGCATGCGTGACTTGTTTGTTATAGATTTAAAAAAATGTACAAAAATAATAAACAAAGATTAATAATAATAGGTTATTATTGTCAATGGTGAACGGAGAATAGAAATTGATTTATGTCTTGCGGTTTTTTTCCCATACATGCAGCGCCACACTGATAAATAAAAGTGATAAATATTAATTAATAATAGAGCCCCGTAGTGGCGAAGCGAGGGGGGTATTGTAGTGTGTAGTACTCAACAACTGTGTTTATTTATAACAGATTTATAATAACTTGTCGAAAAGTACGTAATATTGTATGACAGCAAAACCATTATTTAATATAAGTTAACATTCAAAGTATAATTAATTGTTAGTAAATAATATGGGTAGTATATTGTATTTTGTTCATTAATGTTGTTATCCTAATAACACCCTCTCCCAAACCCAATTGGAAATTCCTGACTACGTACCCGATAGTGCCTGTCTAACGACATAAATCTGTACCTGTAACATTTTTCTCGCAGATCGATTCGGCGTTTTCGATGACACCGTTTTCGGACACGTTCGTCGGCGTCAAGATCAACAACGTGTACATGTCCAAGACGACACCCGGCATGCCGGTCATGGTGAACGCCACGGTGCAGCTGACGGAGAACGCGGAACACTTGCGGTCATCCGTCAAGCAGGACGTGCAAAAGCAGCTGACGGGTGCGCTGCAGAGGCGCAACAACAATGTGGGCACCAGTGGCCTGTGGGTAGATTCGCCGGCCGGAGCCATCTCGCAACTTCACGGTACAACTCCGTCATTACTTACAATTACTTACGCACACTTACTTGAGCTTACATAGCGTAATATAGACATTATATTGTATACTGTTGTAGCGGGCAGTTAAGGACAGAGTAGGATTTTACATGTTTACCGGTCAAAATAAGAAAAAGTACAAATTCAAAGCGTTCAAAAATTATATTATGAGCATTTAAAATCGAACAGATATTTAAAAAAAAAAATGAATTTTGATGTTAAAAAGTATTATTCAGTTTTTAAAATCTAAAAATAATTAAAATGACATAAACAAGTATTACCACGTCTTGTACACTCCAGCTAAAATTATTGTATTTTTTTATTTCAAAAGTACAATCCACCGTCTAATTTTTTTTTATAAATAATGTAAGATTGTGGTAAACAGACAGTGACTTTTTTCGTCGGCTAGTCATTCACCGCCTCTGGAGTATTTACTTTCACCTGAAGAAGTTTTACTTCAAAAAAACATCTAAAAATCTTATATTTCAAAATATCGAAACTGCATCAAATAAATACTTATTACAAAAATATTTATTTTTAACCAGAATAATTTACCTAATTTCGGATCCAAGCTACACACCTATTATGTCGTCTATTAAATATTGATATATAATTGTGTATTTGTGTTATATAATATTGTTATTTGTTATAATTTTATGTAAAGATGTATGTTGTATTATATTCATGTTTTGCAATCCGTGTACAGATCTCGACGAGTGCAGCAGTCCGGAACTGAACGACTGTCATCCGTTGGGCAAGTGCACGAACGTGTTCGGCACGTTCCAGTGCGCGTGCCCGGACGGCTACAGGGACCCGTGGATCGGAAACGCTCAGCGCAGCGGCCGGACATGCGAGACGTGCGACCCTGGCCAGTGCAATCTACGGGGTGAATGCTTCTTCCAGGCTGGACAGCCAGTGTGCAAGTAAGTACCATTACTATAAGTACCATTATCGTATATTATGTAGTATCATACACCTTTCTCATAAAGAATTTAGGATTTTTCTGGTTCTGCAACCGACGCAATTGTGTTTTATTCCAAAAATATTACTAAAAAGTATTATAACATTATACAGATACTGTCCCAAGTTTTCACATAGTCCTTTACACCCCACCTTTTCCCAAAAGCCGTTGACTTGAGTATGTCGAAGAACGTAAGCATTTATTGTTATGGCCCATAGTTACAATACTTACAATTTAATAATACTATAAGAATAATATTTGTTTTTGCAAATATAGATACATAATACACATAGTAAAACAAACCAATAAACCATATGCAACACTCCCTGTAAGCTAATATTAATATGATCACCGTCTGCACAACATTATGATGGGCACGTATTGTACTTGTGTGGTTCATATACCGGGAGATTCTTCTGTCATTGAACATCAATTATTTCAAAAAGTATGTGCACCATGTGCACATTTTTTTTTTTCAATAACATTTATACTTTTTGAAATAATAAGTGTTCACTGTTCAATGATAAAAAAAACACCCGGTAAATAGGAAATACTCACCACTCGTAAATCGGAACTACCGTTTTACACGGTTATAGTTCATATAATAGGTAGGTACATTACGATAAAGCGCAGCGCGTATAGGTTACCGGTTGTATAGGATGGAAAAAAATTTGTAGGTCAGTGTGCACTAGTCATCATTATAATCGCGGTCGATGATGTATAAAATACACACATATAAATGCATATATTATGTGTTTCCCTTTCTGTTCTCATGCAAACCGCAAGCCGCCATCAATTATATAGACGCCCACGAAAATCCATAGATATATTATATCTCTACGACAGCCGGTCAGTTGAGCAGACACAATATGTGTGCGAGTGTGGTTAACGGTACATCGAATGTATTATAATGTCATATTAAATTATTCAAAAATTTCAAAAATTGTTCGTATGGATGTATAATTTTTTTGACTACTTTATATACTTTATAGGTATTATCATCTAAATATTATTTATCGGTTGCAGAAAATGCGCTGTTTTAGTATTGTTTTCATTGAACTGTGTGTGGCGTGTGCATTTTAGATCGATTTTTCCATAACTTAACACTGAATGCAATGCCATTTTTAATCAATAATAATATCGATAACAATAATCCGCACGAACAAATGCACACTTGGAGTACATTACTAAATCCAAATCAGAAATTTACAACATGCCCAGTACTGTGTCGGTACTCACTGATACAGGTGCACTACCGGCAGGTCCTAAATCATATATTATGTTATATCGTAAACAATAACACAGGCGTTAATAACAAAAAAAAATTACACACCTACGTCGTGCATCGTGTGGTGTGAGGGCGTGGTAACTAAGGTTACAACTGGTAACCATATTGGCTTAAAATTTGAACTATAGTCAATTCTTGGTATACTCTGCTGAAACTTGGTTATTACGTGATACCCAAATAGTAATGTCCAATCACAATGCGATTTGATCGACACGATACGAAACACGAATTAGCTGCGAATTCGGCTTAGCACTGTGATACATTTTTTTATACTTTTTTATTTTTTTTCATTGCGCCGTTAACCGGAATATCCTCTAATGTTGTTCTTCCGTCGCAGGTGTTCAGGATCGTTTTACGGGTCTCAGTGTGAGATCGACGGCGAAGTTCTGAGCGTGGCGGTCGGCTCGTCCGTCGCCGCCATATCCATCATCGTGCTGACGCTAGTGTGTCTGTGCGCGTGGAGTCGCCGCTGGAACAAGGAGCAGAAAGTCGGCTCGCCCGTGTTCGGGTACATGCCGACAGGTGGCAGCACTGTGAAAACGCCCGTGATCGGCGGCCCACCGTACCAGGTGTCCATCGAGGACCGCATGAGGTGGGCACAGATAGCAGACGCCATGGCGCACGCCAATCATTACGCTGTGAGTATATAATACCCACATTATCTGTTGGCAATTGCCAATATTGGTGTTCATACATTGAATTCCTCACTATTTAGGGTTTATCGTTTATTTTAGATTTTTTGATCATTGCTTTAATTACTTATATATTGTATATATATTATAATATGTTAAATTTTTAATTTCGTAAAATGTTGACCTATAAACATTGAATGCAAACAAATAGATTTTTTTTAATTATAATCAGAGTTCGGATGCCTGTAACTTTAAAGTGTCCTTATGTTGTTAAATACAAGATGAATTTATAGTTAAAAATGGCTAAAAATTAAAAAATATTCTAACTGAAATATAATTTAACTGCCTCTATGCTTCATACACTCATAACAAATAGATTTATAATTTAGCCTGCAATGTGCTCGACTAAATTAAATAACTCATTTACATCCTAACCCTGACCACATAATAATAATATTATAGCCGTCCAATTTTTAGACGGTGGGAATAGTTGTGGTCAAATTTCATCACACTTGTCTAGACTTAAAATGATTATAAATAAATAGTTAACTATAATCATTCAATATATCCAATATACCTGTAATGTATACACATCACCATTTTTAGTTACCATTTATCTGTATAATACATTTTATTATTGTTAAAAATTTTTTTCGAACAACTTCTTTGTAATAAAACAAAAATATTCCAGTTGCAATTATATACGTATCATCGGTAATAGAAACCGGATATTATAATTACAGGCGATTGTTTCGAACGATAAATTGTTATCGGCCGTCTTATGATGCGCATAAAGTGAATTCCAACCACGTTCCTTATCCTCTTTCTAAAATAATACTACTCATGCCCGTAAATAATCTGTTGATTGGTTTCCAGCCTGAACCGGTAAACGGCACCATGAGGTCGAACATGTTCGGGTACGCCGGAGCACCGATGCCACTACCCAGGCTCCGGCCCCCGGGCACGAGCACGATTTCGCACGCATTCCGCACACCGGAGTCGAGCACCAGCGAAGAAGAGGACCGGACTGACCTGCTGGGCCGCAGCTTCCAGACTTCCTCCAGGCCGAAAAGTAGATCTTCCCTGGCTGTGAGTACAATACTTTGCAGTTTGCTATAAACTTATAAATTATATAATATTACATATGACACGACACGTATAAATGTAATATGACGATGATGCACTAGTGATCATCTGCAGTGGAGTATTTTAATTGGCTGAGAGGATGAGGGGTAGAAGAATTTTTCTATAGTTAATAGATGGAGAACAGGTTTTGTGTATTTAAAAATACCCGTCTTAAATTTTGCCCTGTTACAGTATTAAAAAAGTAATTTGTGACCATTCGATTATCCACTAAAAAGGTGACGGAACATAGGCGATACGACCACCTGCCGTTTTTAGACTGAACTTGAAGCGTCATCGTTCATTTTTAAAATTATTCTTGATTTTAACATGTTTAGGAAATAATAATAGTAGTATTAAAATAAAAAAGCTTGCGACAAAATAATCAGTAAGAAAACCCAGTTTGGTTATTTAAAATTTTACCAAAAACAACAAATTATAAATACTTTTTTTAAAAAAAAATATAAATTCAATTTCAGGGATTAATTGTAATTTATATTTTTGAATAATTTTGTCGGGCTAAGACAATAAAAATTAGTTAATTTACCTAGGTGTTCCCAACTGTTGTAAAAAAATTTTAGAGTATTTTGGAAAATACATTTATATTTTGTAAACCCGTTTGAAATACTTTACAGTTTCCGTGACAAATCGAAAATTAATTAAATTAAACTCAATACTATAATTTTTCGATTGCGGTCCTCATTATAAACAATAAACGTATCAGAAAACCGATGACAATATTGAAGACTATAATATTATGCAACACCACCTCTTCGGCCTACGCGTTCTAGTTCTACGCAGAGTATTGTTTGCTTGCTAATTATGAGACGTACTATATTAATAAAGTCATCATGGGAAATAAATAATAATAAACTCTTACTC
The DNA here is from genome assembly GCF_001856785.1 of Myzus persicae. Classification (NCBI taxonomy): domain Eukaryota; kingdom Metazoa; phylum Arthropoda; class Insecta; order Hemiptera; family Aphididae; genus Myzus; species Myzus persicae. The sequence goes on from NW_019104042.1 coordinate 14,497, forward strand.
GACAAAAAATCCCGTTAAATATTTCTTCTGAAACGTATTTTCAGTAAAAAACCAATAAATTTGTTAATTTAATTAACGTTTGCCGGTGAAGCTTCGTGTGTTAAAAAAAATGTAAAAAAAGTATACGGACGTAAAGAAATTGACTCATCATCGGTAGAACGACATCGGAGTCCGATGATCGGACACAGTTTCTACGTTAAAATTAAATAACGCATAATGTTTATCCTCGTTTCTTAATTGAATTTTTTCCTCTTAAATATTTAAATAACTTGACGGTTATTACTTATTACAATCTGCCTGATATTTGTCAGACCTATGGTAGAACGCTGTTATTATTTGTATTGCATAACTGCATGCATAAAACGGTACTATAACCTGCCGATCTGAGCATATATATGTATTATATTGTATACCATATCGTCTATATCATACGTGTTAAATATGGCAACAGTCAACAGTTATGTGAACTTAGCGGTTCCGCTCAAACGAATTTCCTTCAAAAATTTCAAGTCATAAATAATATTTACGTTTTAATAATATATGATAGATACAACGAGTTTTTCTGTGTCATGGGAATTATTTTTGGAGGCTATGTCTAGCCTATCAAAATCTCTATCACAGATCTTAAAACACTTCCGGATTCAAAGGATCCGTCGTCTAAAAGGTCTTTACGCTTACTTAAATGATGAAAAACAGCGGAAAAATGAGGGCAAAAAGTCTGAAAAAAGTTATCAATTCATTAATAGCTATTTAGTAATGGTATCTACGATACGATAAATAACGAAACAGATCAAAACCGAACTATATTTCTATTGGTAATAACTTCCAAGTTCCAATTTCTTTTCCGCCTGTAACATATGAGTACATCGCGGATCATATATTTGGTGCGGGACACAGACACTCAGTCATTCTACAATCCGCAGCCATCTTTGTTTTCTCCCGACTTTACTTTTGTCCCAAGTCATACTTATGCGACGGTCGTCTTGGATGCTTTCTCGTGCTATCATTATACTCATTATTTATTTATTTTTTGTTTTGATTTTGACACAGAATCAGAGCGGAATTTACTACGACGTGGATTACGAACAGCAGCAGGGCGAAATGACGTTCTCGCCCGGTTGCATTCCGCTGAGCACGTACACAATTGGAAGCCGCTCAAACTACTACAGATGATGACAGTGACGATTATGCCGAAGACAAAAATCTCGCGATACAGTTTAGATGACGATCATCGCAAGTGTACTACATATACTATTATTATCATCGTTTAAACTTTAAGCGACACAGACTGAGGACACAAAACGCATTTACTACGCGTAACCCAATAAGATAATAGTAATATAAACCTACGATGTTATTATTGTTGTACACCCTTCATATATTTACACATATATATATGCCATTGATGAAAAAAAAATAACCAAACGTGTAATAATAATTACCTATGTTAATTGTAATTGTATTATGTTAAATATTTATACATGAACTAGGTAGTATACAAATAAGCGTCCGAGAGCCGTATATTTTAATGAAATAGTTAAATGTCTTTGTAATAAATACAAAAATATAGTACCTATATAATAATAATAAATTGTAACTTAACACTATTTGGACTTCGGGCTTTTGGCGTGACGTCATTGACCGGTTGACTTGGTGATGTCACCCCGAGAGCGGCCGAAGACATTATAATATTATGTTTACCTATAGCAAACAGTATCAACGACGTTACACAATAAAATAATATCTAATATTTGTGTATATGTAACGCAGATAGGTAAATAATTTTAAATATAGTATTACTGTGTATGGTATTTACGTGTTTGTATATAAAGTAATAAACGCGGAAAAGTGTCGGAAATATCTATATAATATTAAATATATATATATGTGTGTGTGTAAACACTGTCGATCTATTTAATATGTATCATATCAAATATTATATATCTATAGGTATATGGTTGTATATTTAATACGATAAAATATTTGAGCTTAATTGCGATATTCTTCGTGTCAAAGTATAGTAATAGAGTATCGTCCGTCTCAATATATATTAACGAATTTACGTTTATCAATAGACTAGTGCCATATTATAAACGTTTGCGCACATTCAAAATAACAACATTGATGATATTTTATCATAGCTATCAACTATGATATTTTATTACAAGTGTACAAGCTCCTTTGATGCTATTAGGTATGCTTGTTTGGCTATTATATGTAAACGATTAATGATTATTGTACTGAAAATTTCGGCTTTTGGATTTTCTACTCATATTTTTTTTTTCACCACACCAACCTGCACATACTGTAATGCCTAAATAAGACCGTGATCGAAGGTTAAAAATATAAATATTTTCAACAATATTTATGTGCGTGTACACTGTATATACTATATTATTTATTAAATTTTTTTCTATTATTATTATAATTATTGTTTAAGGCTATAACTCTCAACTTCAATCATATGTAAGTTGTATTATTACCTTATAATTTTATAGCTAATTATAGTTATTTATATAATGGAAGATTATAATATTACTATTATAAATTGTATGCGTGTTAAAAATATATATATTTGTATTTTGTATATTCTATGAACTTCAAAAAAAAAAGTTTTATTCCTAAAAATGAGAACGGGAGTCTAAATGGCCTATAACCACCTCAACTATACCAATGAATAATAATCAAACACTAAGATATTGTGTTTACACATAATATAGGTTATCCTTAACCATTTTATATTATTATCATATGAATTATGAGCTGAATAAAAAGATAAAAGTATGTGTCAAACACATAAATATGTTACTCCAGTTCCACGGAATGGACATTCTCTGATGGCATTCCAGCGCTTCTCCTCACATTTGTCCGGTTTTCCTTTCATCGAGTACCTATATAGTTAGTACACATAATTAACTTTTAAGACTTTAATTTAAATAAATACATTTCATTACTTAGGTCCAAGATATTATTTGTACATATTATTTTACTCTTAGCATTTACAGCGGAAAAGTTATTAATTCAATTATAGCCAGATGCCTATATAACTATTTATATCATATTAATGTTATACATATACCATAATATGTAAGCTATACATTTAAACCTTTAACTAAAATATGCGGAATTAATATAATAATGAACAATGCAATTATATTATGGACATAAGTTCAACTTAGGAGGGTGGAGTAGTGGAGTGGCTATGTCCTCTCAAAATTTAGGCATACCATCTCTTCCAGAAAACTTATTCTTAATTATTATTATTACTTAATTATTCTTAAAAATTCTTCTTCTTCACATATTACTAAACTAAAATTAATAAATAAAAATTTGAATTTACTTGAATTTTACATCGTTTCTCGTCGTTATCAAAATGTATACGGATAGTCGCATGGTGTTTATGTCTTAAAAATAATGTGTTATTAAAAAATATAAAATGTAGTAGTCCGCTCAGTGTCTGTATGGACTGTGAGTTGGATAACGTGAAGACGGCATTAATAAAAATGGTACAAACACTACAAACTGACTATATTGCTAGCGAGTTGCGTGAATTAAAAAATGGTAACTGCTTATTATGGAAAAGTAAGCTATTACGCCAACGTCCCATCTTGGATGAGATTATGAGTACGATTTAATACGCTTCGTCCTGGTGGGCTGAAAAATGCGTTGTTAACTGATATACAACACCGGCACCCGATCGTACTACCAGGTGACAGTACATTTATGAATTTTGCGATCAACATGAACGCCTGATGCGCGGCGGGCCGTAAGCGGTATTAGCCGCAATATGCTTATTATTGGCCGATAAACAGAAGCAATTTGGTAAGCACTATAATACACATGTGTGTTGTATGTTTCCGCAGCAAATCTATCACGGACCACAGTACAGCTGATTATAGGAACCCTGCCTATTGATCGAGTCGAGCCCTCGCGTCCATTCCTTAAATGTGCAGGTGTATATTATTTCGCAGGGCCATTTTTCATAAAGTCCAGTCTGTTGCATCGAGCCCCCTTAATAAAGTCATATGCGCGTGTATTTGTTTGTTTCGCCACTAAGGCAGTTCGTATTGAATTAGTATGCGATCTCACGACGCAGTCGCTCGTTAAATGGACTTTTCGACGGACGCGGAAAAAGCGCGGCAATATATTCAGACAACGCGACTAACTTCGTCGGCGCGAACAACAAGTTGAAAGAGCCGCGTCAACTATTTCAATCAAAACTGCATTAAAATTGTACGAAAAAAACGTTTGCCGACGTCGGTGTATCACGGCACTTTATCTCCCCGCGCTCACAACGTTTCGGTGAGCTGTGGGAGACAGCGGTGAAGTCCATGAAATCGTTGTTAGGCAAATTATTGGGCGACATAAATCTGACTTTTGAAGGACTAGCTACCCTCCTACAAGCCCTAAAGCATACTTAAGTTCTCGTCCATTAACTCCATTATCGTTCGACCCGTCCAAACCTACTTGTATTACTCTAGCACACTTCCTAGTGGGAGACTCTTGTCGCTATGCTTGAGCCTATAATTTATTAGAAGTACCCATAAATCGTCCAACGAAATGGCGTCGAGTCACGCAATGTTCACAGTTACTATGGCGTCGTTGGAGTACTGAATATCTGGGACAATTGCAGGAACGCGCCAAATGGTCAAGCAGGAAAGGTCCGGAAGTCAATCTAGGTTCCGTGGTCCTGATGGGCATGTACCAGTTGCCCCCAACCGAATAGTTGCCCTCTTATGTTACTATATACATGATATAAAGTCCGTATAATAGGGGAGGTAATTATACAATTAATTAGTAAAATATTAAACAATTTATAAAAATAAGGTAAATAGTATAAAATGATAGAATCAAATTCGGATACTTCCAATTATATAATATCATGATATTGTATTTTGTAATAGGTAAATAATAAATATAATATATTATACAATAGATAAAATGAAAATTGTATTAATAATAATAGCCTACTGGGTGCAATATGAGGATTTTACCAAAAATGCGTAATTTTAGACGCGTCTAAGTCAATAGCCGATTTATTATTATAACGAGTAACGACAATTATATTGGGCTTATATTTTTTTAAATCATTTTATTCTATTTTTTTGTTGAATAATTATTACATTGAATATGCCATTTATCACTATTATTATATTATTTATTATGAAATTTTTTTATATCATTTTTTACTATACTTTTGTTGGCAAATTATCACATTAAATGCCACATAGTTATAATATTTATTATTTTATTGATTATTGTATTTATATTATAATTTTATTGGTAATTATTGCAAAATACTATATTAGGTATATATAGTATAAATATATAATTCCAAGCGTATGAATTTTTTTCTATAATTTTATATATTATTTTACCTCTCTTATTTTACGGGCTATATATTGTGATCGTGGTAAATTAACATGTGATGGCAACTGGTATATTCGGTTGGGGGCAACTGGCACACTTGGTTGAGGGCAACTGGTACATTTGGCTGCGGGTAACTGGTATATCCTTAAAATCCCGGTAACAGCCGTGGGGGAGGCAACTGGTCAACACCCTTCCTGATCAAAGAAGACAACATTCCCGCACTGCAATGGAGATTAGGTGTCGTAAGCACACACAACAAGGTGATGGTGGGATAATACGGATAGTGCAAGTCAAAACAGTCGAGGGTCTGTATAAATGGGCAATTATGTCCTCTGCCTTTGGAAGGCAATAACACAGAGTAAAATGATAACACGTAAAAAAAAAAATGTATGTTTATATATTTTTTTTTAATTTGTTTTTGGTCACAAAAAAAATGATTTCAATTGTTTATTAATTAATTGTATGTACATCCTGTTGAAAATGTTTTTTTTTTTAGGCGGGTGGTCTGTTGGTTGACGGTCTATTTATTGTATTTAGATTGCAGATTCTCTACATCGTGATTGTATTATTTCGATAGGCGAGCGATTAGTGATAAAGAGAATCGACCCTCGCCGCCGTATCATCGTAGCGTCCCTATAGTATCGAAAAACCAGTCTATTACGAGCGCTCCGACATGACCGACAAGTACCGTCCGTTTTGTGACAAGTTGAATTAAATAATATGTGTCACTTTTTTCTTTACGTTAAAAAAAATTTGCGATACAGTCCACATAATAAAATAGTTTTCATTCGTATACAAAAATGTACAAAACAATACTAATTATACTATACCTATGTAATTATAATCTAATATTCTATGGTTGATAACATAATAACATACGATCTATGGTGCTATGCAATAAAAATGAAGTTTTATATTTGCATTCGGTTCTATATTATATACGTACCTGAGGGTTTCGTTTTTGGAATCAAACCGTTTACTATTTTGATTATAATGTAATATCTTGCAACTCTTCGTCACGATGAAACCACCCTACACTCGTACGGCCTCTCGATTTTGGCGACATTGCTTTATTATTTGACGTGTCCTTGTAGGACCTAGAGGTAGTCGAGAACATTCAACGATAAAAGATCGAAGCGTCGAAACACTACATTATTATAATTTAAAATACCTATATTACAGCTGTGATAATATTATTATACAATGGAAACGTTACCGCCCGAGGTGTGTATATTAAACATATTATATTATAAAATGCATAATAGGTAAGGCTTGGAACTTAATTCACTTAAAAAGTACTAAATATGCACGCCCTAAATAATGTGATAACAATAGTAAAAATATGGACTTATTTTCTTCTCCTCACAAATTTCATAAATACAGATATTTTACCAAAAAATATATTTTTTATGTTTTATAATTTGTTCCTAATTAATATTTATTAGTAAAAACTGGAAATTATGTGTTAACTAGGTATTTTAAAAACACGTTACAATCAGTGGCGTGCCCAGGAAATTTCAATGGGGGGGATATATGTTATAAATGTTTTGGTAAAAGTACATTTAAATTAATATAAAATAATTAAATAAGTTGAAGTCAATAAAAAAAAGTGAATGGGGGGGATATAACCCCTAACCTCCCCCCCACCTTGGGCACGCCACTGGTTACAATAATACCTATAGTAAAGACTCTCAAAATAGATATACCTAGCTAGATTTTAACATATTTTTTTTTACAATCGAATTTTCAAATGTTATTATTAAATTTATAAACATATAATTTTAACTTTAACCATCAAATAATATACTCTAAAAAAAAAAATAAAATTGAGAAATGTGCTATATAACTACAAAATCATTAAATACAATAATATGAATTATTAACTTTTAATATTTTTTTCGTAGGATTTTGAAATTAATTTTAATCTTACTTAGCATAATAAATCTAATAGGCAATAGCCAACCAAAACAACATGGAAATGCAACGACTTCTACCATTTGTCTAGTCGAACGGTTTTTTTTTAGTCCCTTCTTGATCTGTTAGACTAAATATAAGTTTCACGAAAGGCTAATAAATATATGGTTTATTATTTTCCTGATATTACCACCTTATCAGTGAAGTAGCCAGGGGAGTCGGGTGTTTAAGCCATTGCCTATTTTCCCCCTAATAAATGCATTATTTATACACGAAAACTGTACAAAAAAACAGTTTAATTTATACCTTACCCCTCTCCTTTTTATAAAACTAGCTGCGCCACTGCTCCTTATATATATATAATATAAGTATGTAGTTACCAATTATTTTCTTTGTCATATATAACCTTACCAGTACAATGATTTTCGGCTCCTGTTTTTGTCTACTTGGATTGAGAAAAAATGAATACTAATATTTAATATTTTCGTACTTATAATATTTGGCTTGGTCATGTTCCTATATCTATAGCTCAATCGACAAATGTCTCTGGTATCGACCCAAATACTGATTATCATATATATATAAATGTATTATTATTATTGATAATAATTAATATTATGCATCGATCTTCAGTTTACGATCGAATCCCCGTGCAGCAATAGGTACTTTCGTTCTCTTGACTTTTGCAGATAATCACTGAAATCCTGGAATACCTGTCGTTTGACGACCGGCGGCGGGTGGCCTTGGTCAACAAGACGTTCCGGTACGCATCCCTGCACCCGGTGCTGTTGCGACGAGAGCTGTTCGTGTACACCGCTCCTGTTCAGCGGCTGCGGGTAGACGACCGGCGACGGCGATTCAAGGACTTCAAAACGACGGCGTTGCGGGAGCCCTGGAGAAAACTGATCTGTCTGAAATTCCACGGCTCGAACCGCTCGGACTTCGGCAAGGCGTTCGGCAACGTCGGTGGCTGGCCACCGTCCGTCGTGTCGCTGCACCTGGACAGCCTGAACTGGTTGGCCGACTCGTTTCTGGACGCGATCACCGGCAGTTGCGTCAGACTAGAGGAACTGCGGCTGGAGAACATCGGACGGCTGTGCTTCGCCGACAAACCCCGGCGGCCGATGCTCGTGTTGCGCAGCGTGCGCTTCGACAAGGTGGGCGTGTCGGATGAGTGTTTCAACGTGCTCATGGCTTGCGCCCCAAACGTGACAGACGTTGGCATCAACAACTGTCAGACGTACGATTGGCTGGACCCTGTGCACGCGGCTGTGGCCGGAATTTCCAACGTCGGGCTGTCGGACTCCAACATTATTGGGTACTTACAGAGCACCGCGGCCGGCACCGTGGACAGCCTGCGGTTGAATCTGTGCTGCCACATATTTGGCGAGATACGGTCCAGGTCACTTCGGCTCAAGTCCCTGCTGTTGAGCCAGAACAAACCATATTTGAACACGCGCAGAATGATCAATTACGAAAAACTCGAATCGGCATTAGCCTTACAAGTGAGACAATCAATAATAATACCATTTATTATTGAGATACATTACAACATACAACACAGTCATTTGATATTTTCATCTAGCTTTTAAAAATAAAATAAATTGTCAACATTTTAATAATATTTAATAAACTTATTTATTACATTTTGATATACAATACATTGCACAACATATTAAAATCGATCACGCAGGTGTCGCTGCAATGGTTGGAGATCAATCACCTCCCGGCACGTCTAGTCGGGGCCGTGTCCAGGCTGCACAATCTCCGGCACTTGACTTTGAACTTAACAATCGGACACGCCGACATGGAATGTCTGCGCGAGTTCGTGGAATCGTTGCGCGACATGAAGCGTATCAGGACTTTGGCCGTTAATCGAGTAGTCGAGACATCGATGGACGTCGGGCTCAACGCGGTACTTCAGACGTTCGCGATACCAGAATGCGCATTCGAATCACTAACGTCGTTGGACTGTTCGTTGGACAGCAGCCTGTGCGTGCTGCGTACCGGGAAACGGTTGTCCAGCTTACGCATCCGGAACGGCGACATTCTGTCGGCCGGTGATTTGCAACTGTTGTTCGAAAACCTCATCGGTTTGAGACATCTGTGGATCGACAACTGTCTTTGTCTCGACGACGACATTATGTCCGGCTTGCCGGTTTCTAATCTCAAAGGTATTTCTATAAAGTATTTTACTGCAGGTAACATCAGAGCAATGTCGGATTGAGCATTTGTGCATATACCTATTATTATAGGCACTATATTATATTATGTACCGCACTGTCACATCCCTAACAGCACTATATAGAATTATATTATCTAAATATTATTATCTTAATAAATTATTATTTCAAGTTGATTGTGTGGCACAAATAAACCATCCATTTATTCGTGTGGCCTATAATATCCGACATAATGTTACACCAGCGGTTCCCGAATTTAGAGTCTGCTCGGGGGTGGGGCAGGGGGTATATAGTGATGACGGAATTACGAAAATAATTATGCTATTTTACAAAGTGTAAAATTGAAATCACTATATTAGTTAAAAGATTATCGGGCCTCGATAACAATTATATATTAGGTACTTATAACGATAGAGTCGATAGACCGGGATATTATTTATACTTTATGTTAATATATTCAATATTTTTTTCTTATACTTAATATTTTTACTTCGTACCTAAGTTGATTTATAATACATTTTTTAAATTATGAAAACAATAAAAGTAAATATTTGTATATTATATTATATATAGTTATTTTAAATGTTTTATTTGTACCACTCACAAAAAAAAAAATATTCCCAAACTTTAATTTAAGGGTGGGAGGTAACGAGATTTTAGTAAATTTACAGGGGGCGTAGAATGAAAAAGGTTAGGAACCGCTGTGTTACACAGTCCTCACTCCTCATATAACATGTAAGTTTTCGATTAGTCCTATGCTAAATATAGGCTTTGGTGGACGTAAAGTTCTCGGGACTTAGCCACTATACTGTCTATACCAGAGGTTCCCAAACTTCTTATTGTGCGACCCATTTTGAATTTTTTTTTAAATATAGCGACCCACAATATCAATGAATGACCTTTTTTTTTTTTACCATACAACAGAAAATTAAACTATTTTATTACATTTTATGTAATTACGAAAAAAATGTATAATAAGTATAATATATAGTATTTGATACGGCCGCTGGTAAACTCGTAATTGTCATACTCACAGATAAGGATTGAGGATAAAACTGAATTTGAACTTTGAACATCAACGAAAAGTAATAGATGATTATATTTTTGTATTATTTAAAAAAATAGTGCGACCCACCAAAAGTATAATCGCGACCCACTTTTGGGTCGCGACCCACAGTTTGGGAACCTCTGGTCTATACTATACTCATTACTCCATTATAGTAGATGCGGGTCAGAATTAAGGGTTTTGGCGTAGATGGCACGACAGCTTTGCAGGTGGAAAATTATTTCGCAGACTAAAAAATTTAAACCCCGAATCCTAAGAAATCCAAAATTACCACTTTGACTTTTGTAATATTATATTCAGCTCTTTTTTTATGAAAAGAGCTACCGAGAAACTGCAGAAGACGATAAATTATTTTTGGTTGAATACTCCCCCCCCTCCCCTATAATCAATTTACCGAAATATTTAAGATTTTCAGATCTTCTTACGTCTCCATTTTTTAGATACTTAAATTATAAGTAAAGTTAACTAAATCATCAAACAGACCCCGTTCACTGTCGGTTTGGAGTAGAAAGTAGTGGGCAAACAAGATAAAGTGGCTGTATATAGAACGTACAATGGATACCCTTATAATATATGTGCTTACGTATCCGTGTGCTTGCATATGATGGTGCATATAGTTCCTATATATATATATAAAGGAATGGCGTGATCCGGACTTGGTCCTTAGTAGGCGAAAGTTGTGAACTAGAGTATTTATTATTATATTTTTAAAATCATACTTGTAAATGTATCATACTTGAAATAGATATTTGTGTATGAATAAAAATAAGCGCAAGTATAGTATCATGCTAAATTAGGTTAACTATTTGTCCACACACGATGAAAAGAATAGTGATATTCCAAAAAAGAGCTGAAGTAAGTCCATATAACTATACCCAGACGAATTCTGGTATCTATTGGAGAGCTTATATGGAGTCATATATGCACGTTTAATAGTATTTTAAATATTTAAAGAATGGATGTTTAAATACTTTATAATTCATTTAAATGGTGTTCTGTATGGTCGAAACTTTATTACTCTATTAACTTATTACTTATTGTTACATATTATTCGACTTGTACAAGATTGTCTTTAATACATTTTTAGGACTGATTTCTCTAAAGATATTCAACGCAAATTTGACACACCGATGTTTGCCACATATTAAATTTTTGCATTTAAACATCTTGGTCATCAACAATATGTCGCTAGAACCGTGCGTTGCATTGGTAGATAATATAATAATATATACATTTTATGATTAAACATTAGTTGGGTACCTATAATATATTTAATGAGTTTCGAGTATGTAAAAAAAACTATACAAACACTGACAAATTTTTTAACAAAAATAGTGTCATCGATGAATCAATTTATTTGACGATTACTCATGATTGCTTGTACTCATACATTACTTTTTTCAAAACAAAACTCATCAATTTAAAACGGTTTTTTGTATAAAATATTAGAGATACCTACTATTGTAGTTGTACAGGCCTAATATTAGGTAATTATTCATGTTTTATTTTTTGTTGCAGAACGATTTGTCCGATTTCCATTATTGTTTAAAGAAATTTAGTCGTTTTGTTCCCGCCTTAACTCAACTTGAATTACAACTGTATTGTGATCAAATAATGTTTAAAAAGTTACGTTTTGAATCACTTTTTTACAGCGACACGAAAACGATGTTTAAATCTTATTTTAAAGTATTGAAAAGTCTGGTACTTCTGTATAGGTACACCTAACCATAGCCATTTAAACTTAGTTTATAAGTCTATGCACTTGGGTAACTGATCCCATAATTTGATTGAAATATTTCCAAATACAATATACCTACCTAATGATATAGTTCATATAAATAAATAGGTACCTGGTTAACTGTTCGCTATAGCTGTAACTATGACTATTATGAAAAAATATTATATAATAGTTTATTTTTTGTTTTTTATAATAATATAATTATTGACCATAGACGTTTATTATTTTATGTTCCAATAATATCATTACCTATGTTTAAAAATTTTTTTTTTATAAACCGTTAACATTGTGGGGATGGAAAACTGCATTGGCATTATACCTACTCCTCCCACTCAGACACTCAGTATCCTATATTTATATAATTGTTTATGCGATCTAACCACGATTTAAGATAATATACAGGTTGCTCGACGGCATATGATAAGGTGAGCACCAAATTGAGTTCTTCATGGTGCTGGAAATTACAGGGAGCGCTGTCTGAGAGAGAACAGTAAATTACCGTATCGCTGCCGGCTACCTACTGAATTTTAAATGTTGTTATTCTTTTTACTAATTTAATTTAACAATTTTTTATCATTTTCCAAACATTTTATTGAAGTCTGCTTTCAAACTGTATAAATTGAACAGTAATTTTAATATTATTATGTAAGTCATATAGATTTTTATTATTTTATCATAATAATCAAGCTATAATACAACCAACCAATATATTTATTAGTCTTAAAATAAAACTTAGCAGTTAACACATCCGAGAAACCATATTCTTCCAAAAGATTCTACTAAATATACTCAGTACCAGATACCCATGTCCTAATAATATCCCCTTCCTCAAAATGCGTTTGGCAAATGAGAACATATTCATTCAATTTCATACCTAGTGTAATTTCCCACAAATCGAATGATTCTTTAGGTATACCAAAAGTTCTACTTTTGTATACTGTTTTACAATAAGGAATGCAGCACTTCATTTTATTTATTATATTTTTCCAATTTGAATAAATATTTTTTATAGTTTTAAGATATCCTATGAAGTCTCAAATCTCAAGATCTCAAGTGTAGTAGAAATAATACCATACGTTAAACAAAATAACNATAAATATTTTTTATAGTTTTAAGATATCCTATGAAGTCTCAAATCTCAAGATCTCAAGTGTAGTAGAAATAATACCATACGTTAAACAAAATAATAAAGTTTTGTATGCGGCCAAGTAATAAGTACCTAAAGTACCTATTTATATATATCTTAAATCGATGACATAAATTCAAATTATTTTGTGTGATAATTAGTTCGTGATTTAAATTGTGATAAATGATAATAGAGAGCGCTAGCGTCTTTTTCCACGGCTGTGAGTCAATCTCGTCTTCCAACCTTAAAGGAGCACACAACACAAATAAAAAAATTCTTTAAATTGTTTTTAAATGTTAAATTATTGTAGTTATGGTTATATGAAATGATTTTGTGAAGAGATATTAAGAGATGTAGAATAGCCGCGTGACGTCACTGGGCCGGAGTCATAGTAATTGCCTATCTTATACGTGTAAAAGTTCCTTGCTTCACACAACGATTTATCAACCTAAACATTTTATTTTTAAAATTTAATTGACGTATAAATATGTGGTTTTATGTGTTTAGGACGATGCAAGAATCAGAATTTCATTATGACGTTTAGTTTTTTAAGTATTAAAAATCTTAAAACAGACATTTTGGTTAAACGGCGGACACGTTGTTCGAACGCCACGCGCCCCTCGCCATGAAGTGCGGTTTAACCAAAATGTCTCTTTTAAGATTTTTAATATTTAAAAAACTAAAAGTCATAATGAAATTCTGATTCTTGCATTGTCTTAAGCACATAAAACCACATATTTACATGTAAATTAAATTGCAAAAATAAAATGTTTAGGTTGAAAAATAGTTGTGTGAAGCGAGGAACTTTTAAACGTATAAAATAGGCAATTACGACGACTCCGGCCCAGTGACGTCACACGTCTTTTTTCAATTGCTCAAAACTTATTGAATAATGTGAGTAGAAACGTAAAACCTATACCATTATCCTTAGAATTGAACATTCTTTCAAATAAAAAAAACTTCTTTTTTGTGTTGTGTGCTCCTTTAATATTATCTCGGTATAGGTCGATGAGCAACCTGTACATCTTAAATCGTGGATCTAACATAAGTAGTTACTGTTACTTAGAAAATATACGATGGTGAGCATTAACGAGTTAAAAAAATTGAAGTTAAGTTACCTACGTTTAACCAAATTATAATACAACGGGTTACTCTTTTTGAGTAGTAACTTCTAACTTTATTAAATTTGTTTCCCTGACACATTATAATACGAAAATGTGATAATATTTACAGCGCAAGTCACGTATAAAGTACCTATCGTTCAAAAGTCGTGTGAGTTTTGTGAGCGACTGACTGTCGCATTACATGATAATAATAATGTGTTCCGGACAACTGGTCAATAAATTTAAAACATAGGAATAAAATATTTCCCTCACTTTTAAAATAATACAAGTACAAAAAAAAAAGAACAGAATTTTCTAATTTAATATTTGAGATAATTGTAACAAAATGTTGACATGAGTTTCAGTGGCGCTATTTGCTAGAGCCAAAAATAAATAATAATTAGCAAATACTGCAACTCTCCAGCACTGATTATAAATTATAATACTATGTTGAAAAAATTATAGATTAACTCAAAAACATATACAAATGTACAATAGGGTTGTTAATTGATAATGATGGGAGTTTCTTAGGGATGTTTCTACAAAATTTAAGAACGTATTATGTATTGAAATTTTGAAAACTGTTTGTGGTAGAGAAAATCATATATTAATACCAACCAAAATTAGTATGTGTTGATATAATTTATTTTTAACTTGTCAGTTGTTATATCTAAATAGTTTGTGCTTATGTACGTAGTAAAATAGTTGATATAAACATCCCATATAGTTTTTCAAGTTGAATATGGTAGTGGCCAAAGTGATGTGAGATAGCGGTCCTTAGTTTATAATAAGAAAATAATTGAAACAATATAATATTGACTTAAACTAAAACTCATAATGGATTAGTAGACTTCTAGACAGCACATAGGCACATAATTATATACTTATACAATTAAAAACTATTAAGGAATTATTTTAATAATCTGTTCCTGTATTTTGATTTATAAAATCAACGAGAACTTAAAATATTAATGAATTTATTTAGGTTTTTAACCTTTATGAAAATAATATTTTTAATTTAATTCTATAGATTACTTCAACAAACATTGTCTCAAGTTTTCATAATCAATAATAAAAATATTAGTTAATATGTTAATATTTTTATTTTTCTCCCACCACCACATACCTAATAACTGGAAATGTTATATATGTAACAAAATAGTATTAAACAACTGACTGTAACATCGGTAAGACAATACCAGTTAATAAACATACTTTAGAACATAAGAACTACCTTCTTTTTTAATAAATGATCTTAGTATTAAAATATAAAATTATTTTAAACATAATTAATTGTAAATTGTTATGTATATATTTGTGTATTTTGAGAAAAAAAAATTAAGCAAAAATAATGTTTACTACAATAAGTGTTTGATGTTTTTATTATTATTTTTTTTTTCAATACAAATTAACAATGTTTTTCTAACATAAATTTTAACTGGAACAGTGAACACCAGTGATTACAGAAATATATTAATTATTATTAATAAATGTGATCAACATCATCCAATGCTAATTCTGGTTTGTCATACCCAAGTGCTTCGGGTGTGTCTATACCTAATTCTTGAAGAGTTGGTGAGATTTCTTGTAAGATGTAAGGATAGATGCTTTTGTCAATTTCACTTTTGATTCGCACATTCTCTAGAAACCTAATTGCTATGGCATAATCGTTGAGACGACGACAAGCTTTCAAGGCAGCAACAATTACCTAATAAACAACAGACAACATAAATACAAGTCACAGTCAATTATACATTGGCATGTATAATATAAACAGTAAAACTTCCATACAACGAAGTCGAATAAGCAGTCAAAAAAAATTGTAATATGGAGGAATTCGTTAAATAGAATTACGTTTTTTTTCAACTTTTTTTAAAAATGTTATTGTATGTATATACTTCTATGTTGTATACGTTATGAAAAAAAGCAACATCAAATATAATATTACAGTTTAATTTAGTTTTTAATTTTATAATTCAAAAGAAATAATTAGTGAGTTTTGTTTGCCTAATATTTTTTCTAAATTGTACTTTTTTAATAAAAAGTTTCTATATCATTAAGTTTTAAAATACTGCAATAAAACTAATGAGTTTGCCTACCTCCGGTGTCTTATCTTTATAGGATACATTGTTCATGTACAATTTTAAGACTATGTTTAAAATTTGATATTAACAACATTTACAAAACCAGTTTTTATCGAATAATTATTTCGTTACATAGAAATGTCAGATTCGTTATTTGGAGATAGATTTACGTGCAATCAACAATGAAGGTCATGGTTCTCAAAAATAATTTGTTTAATAGATAATTTAGTTAAATGGAAGTTTCGCTGTATTAAAATATTGTAGACAGCGGTCAAACATACTTTTGGTTCAGCTATCGCGTCTTGACCCGCCAGATCATTCATTGCTTTCCTCACTTCCCATCCATCAATGTCGCTGCGGTTGAAGTACGCTTCATACCTAGAGTAGAACTCTTCGTCGGTTTCTTCTTTGTGTTCGGACATAAACCTAAAGGACGCCATTAACAATTGAAATATATAGGTGTAAAATATGTTATCCGAACAAGAACAGAGTGATATTATTAGCATTTATTACCTTGCAGAAACGGCTGTGATCGGTTTGATGGTCGAGTGTCGCCCAACAGCCACGACTCCGCGGGATAATTTTGAACAGGCGCGCACCACTGAAGGAAACATTGTAGTCGGTTTTTCTGTTCCGGCAAACGACGAATATTAATTGAGTTGAATTAAACTCAACGCTCGGGAAAACACGAGAATACAAGCCGCAGTACACAGAGAATTATTTGACCGAGAAGATAAGTGAGAAAATCTTTAGCGCCTTGTCCTATGTAGTGGAAAAAAAAGTAATCAAACATATGTTATTATATTCAACAGTGAGGTTATAAACGTGATCGTTATCACGAGTCATACCAATTATATGTAATTCTAGTGACGTATCGCCTAGATCCCCGTTCTACTAGATCCCCTGTGTTAAAATAGCTCCCCAAGGAAAGTCGTTAAAATCGAAAATATTCCTAGACTTTTTATGTAAAACCAAAGACATATAAATATATTAAACAATATGCGATATATTATGTTTATTACTTATATGTCTATGTGTATAACCATCTAATTTTTTTTTTTAGAATTCTGTGGATATGCATCCCGGTTGTGCTATTTGGATCATGGAGATCTAGGTCCACGTTTAATTATTAATGTATTAATTTAGTAATGTATCAAACTTCAATACACTATTTTTCTGTCTTTATCCATACACTCAGTAAAAGTGCGGCGTAAGCATAGACTTTATAGACCTTAAAGTAAGTACTAGAGAGCCTTAATAATAATAATAAAATTATTAAAGCTCTTTAGTAAGTACTACTTAGTACTTCTTAGTACTTACATAGTTGTAGGTCTATAAATATGAGGCCTGAGTGCAAGGTCTATATTACAACTAATCAGCTGCTTGGTCCCTGATATACTGATACGTTATCTATGGGTGTACAACACGACTGTCGTCTGATATGTAAGCCGCGCTTATCGCACCGTTGCAGTCACGCTCACGACTCCCGGTCTGATTTTTAAATGTATTTTTGACTGTAATTTACGAGAGATTCCCAGCCACAGATGTTTGGCATGCATTTGGCTTTATAGCATATTATTACTATAATATTGTAAATCACAATATCACATAGTTGCATAGTGCGTTAGCGATTGAACATGATGAAATATTTTCTTTATCGTGTATTCGAAGACTTAATTTAAGTGTAATTTACATATCCACTGTATCACGATTCACTACTAAGAAAACTTAGTTTACTTTACCATACATTTTATACTTGGAGAATACAATCTAAGAACCAGCTACTAGACAGTCAGTTTTTTCAGTGTTCTACTAACAATATTTTCAGGCATGTAGTTACACAGTTAAATCCACTTAGTCATTATTTAATGTTGCCTACCTCGTATACTCGTTAGACTTATGAGTGTTTGACAATTTTTTCAACTTATTTAGTTTAACAATTTCTTCACGCTGTTATAACGCATTGCAAAAAGAAGAAATGGAAACATTGCCGTCAGAAGTACGTGAAATACATTTATATAATATATTATATTTATAAATAAATAAATAATAAAATATGGTCCTGAGTCCTGAATGGAGCTATTGAGCAAATGTTACATTGCTGTTGTAGCAGTCTTGTAAAGTATTTGATTAAATAGTTTGGGCATAATTTTTAAAGAACACTATGAACGTACTTGTGTGTATTTGAAAATCAAATATTTATAAGTACCTATCTACCTAAATATGAACTTTAAAAAAATTTAAAAGAATTATTTGTCACAGTTCGGCTATTTTTTGATAATCATTAAACTACCTATATTATTTTTTATAAAAATCAAATTATTTAACATTTATTTGAATATTAAGTAATTTGATATTTTATTAATAACCGTTTATTGTTTAGTTTATATTACAGTAAGTTCTTATTTCCTATTTCAGAATTAATATAAAATACATTTTTAAGTATGATGTTTACAATTAAGTAGGTGATACGAAGTACTAATTTCTATTGATTATAAATGTGACAATACAATTTTAAAATTATTAATTACTAATTACAAGATTAATTTTATTACCTACTGTCTACTAGTATAATTAGGTGAAATAGTAATTAAAAACATGCCAAGTATTTTTATTTGTTTCTAAATGTATTTTAAATGCTTTCTGAGTGGATGTATCTGTATTTAAATACAGTTTTAAAAGTATTTTGTACATAGTTGTGTCGAAGGTACTTATATTTTTGTTTTTAATTTGCAGATCATCACACAAATACTGGAATACGTGTCATTTGATGATCGACGAGAATTGGCTAGGGTCAATAAAGTGTTTTATCATGCTACATCTCACCCAGTGTTCTTAAGAAAAGAGATACTTATCTATCAGCCATCTCAGGTCAATCTGAAGTACTTTAAGGATTTCAAAAATATGTTGTGGAATTCAAGAAGAAAATTGTTATGTTTGAAATTTGTTAATTTCACTTTTACAGATGACTTATCTATTTTCACAAACTTAGGAAATCACATTATATCATTAAATTTTATTAATTTGATATTGCTAAATGATTCATTTCTAGATGCTATTACCCAATGCTGTAATAATCTTGAAAAATTAGAACTAAAATGTCTGAACAATTTGTGTTTAACTGACAAGGACCGTGAACCAATACTCAAATTATCCACTATCACTTTATGTGATGTTCAAATGTCTGATAGAGATTTTAATCTTATATTGAAACTTGCTCCAAATTTAAAGGATTTAGGTATTTTTGATTGCCGTTTAACTGGTGGACATGCAATCATAAAAAGGTTTTATCCCCACAATAGTAATATTGATTGTTTATTTACCAAGTACAATTCAGATCTTATTTTTTCTGCGGAAAATATTGTACACCATTTGAATAATTGTATTCGCTTAAATAGCCTTAGGTTAAATGAACATTGTTGTATAATTTATCAGATACAACCCATTCAACTTGAACTTAAATCATTGACGTTGAGTGGTATGGGGACACTTAGAAGTCATCCCATCGACTATGAAAAGTT
The DNA here is from genome assembly GCF_001856785.1 of Myzus persicae. Classification (NCBI taxonomy): domain Eukaryota; kingdom Metazoa; phylum Arthropoda; class Insecta; order Hemiptera; family Aphididae; genus Myzus; species Myzus persicae. Next base: position 34,602 of record NW_019104042.1, read on the forward strand.
AAATTTTGTATTAGGTCAATATGTATCTTTAGAGCAATTAGAAATAAGTTATTTACCTGTTCATTTGTTATCATTTGTATCTAAACTACATAATCTTCGATACTTAAAAATAAGTTATACTGCTTTGAGATCAATTTACAGTGATGGACTTAAATCCTTAGAAATATTACTGGAATCGTTAAAAAATATGAAATATTTGAGGACACTATCATTTAATAGAGTTTATGAAATGCATGTTATTAAACTTCCAACAGTACCATTTACAGAATGCACCTTGAAGTCTCTTACATCATTAGACTGTTCTCTTGATTCAAATCTGGTATTAAAATGTGGTACAAATTTAACAAGTTTACGAATAAGAAATGGTGATATTCTTAAAGCTGAAGATTTACAACTACTGTTCAGAAATCTCACTAATTTAAATCATTTGTGGATTGACGATTGTTCTATATTAAATGATGAAATTTTCATTCAGTTGCCAATATCTAATCTAAAAGGTAGACCTATTAAAAAAAATATTATTTATATGTTATTTTTCAACCATATCTTTGTACTTTCAGAATTGATTACTCTAAGGATTATGCATTCAAATATTTCACACCGTTGCTTGCAATACATTACAAATTCAAGGTTAAAAGTTTTAGTCTTCACCAATGTGTCATTAGAACCGTTCACAAATAAGGTAATATAGTTTTATGATTTCATCAAACGACTAGAGATTTATAGTTTATTCAGTTTATTGTTTACATAACAATTTTCAAACAATATTTTAAAATTAAAATGTTTTATGAATTAAATATATAATTTGATTATAAAATGCTGACATTTAAATGAAATAATAAATAAATTTACTAAAATATTGTTTTTGTTGCAGCTGATATTAAATGATTTCAAACATAGTTTAGAAATTTTGAGCAGTGCTGTTCCTATGTTAACTCAACTTGACATTCGTATAAGTTTCTTAAGCTCGAGGGCAGTTGAATCATTAGGTTTATTATCTTTTTATCGGACAACTTTTAGAGAAGTACTGGAAAAATATTTTAAGAAGCTGAAACTTTTTATACTTTCGTAACTAATTTTATGGTAAATTTAAGGAATATATTAAAAAACCACTCTGCTGTACAGTAATTGTTGAGTATGTTGAGTAATTGCTGTGTTATATTTTAATTTAATGATATTAAATTCTCTATTGTAACAACGAGATCCTCATTTCTACTAGGAAATGCACTAATGTCAAAAATCGGAGCATTTTTATTACACCAAATATTGATGATATACCTAAAGAAACATTCATTTGCTATACTCAGAATTTTAAATGTATCAGTAATGTACGTAATTGATTATTATTTTAAGTTTTAATCATTGTATACAATAATTGCTTGGTGTGTTTTTATGATACCTAACTGTTTATCATAAATGATAATTGCATACTAATATATCCTAAGAATAAACTTATAACTATTGCTGTATCAAAAAATCAAAAACAAGAAACGCATTATTTAAAAAAAAATTGACTTATGATGACTGTTCGTAATTAATATTAAATCTTCAAAAATTAGCTTTTTCTTAGTCTTTGTTGATTTTTAAAATTGTTAATCAACCAAAACGTTTGATTGTGATAAAGTAGCATACATGTTACATCATATGAATAACTTTTAATTAATGTAGTTTAGGTAATGAGACATTATCCATAAAAAATTTACTGTAGAAAATAAACTTTAAGCATTGATTTTATTCATATTATGTTGGTTTCAAACATCAAATTTGATTATTCGTTAATGATATTTATATAGATAAAGTTTGTTATTAATTTATTATTTTGTATGTTAGTTATTGTATTGAATAGTTATCAGTAAAGCTTGTTTACATATTCAATATAGTAAAAAAATGTCTTTGTACTATGCTATAATAAGTAGTTTACAGTATTTTACTATTTTTGTATCAAAATAAATAAACATATTATTATTTATTACTATGTAATTCTTAACTAATTTGATAGTTCAATCAGATACATAATTTGCTCTTTGTCGTGCCATTATCTATACTCCAATACTCAATGGTAGTACAGTCAACTTGCAATGTAACAAATTTCAAGGGACTGAGAAAAATGTTTGGTATTTCAAAAGTATATTATATGAAAATGTATTATTTCAATACATATTTATTTTCATTTAATAATATTTACATACACATAAATATATAATATATGGTAAGATCATAAATTCATATTACATATATATACATATATATATATATATACATATATATATATATATACATATATATATAAAAAATACAAGAGCCATTTTATTATATTATATAATTATACTATGCTGTATTATACATTTATTACATGTGTATATTATATAAATATTTTTTGTGTGTGTTTGTGCTTATCCGGTTAATAGCGTTGTCCAAAATTAAAATGATAGAAAGCATACTTTTGTCAATGTCATGTCTCTGTAAATAGCTTAAGACTTTGTTGATACTTTATTTTACATTTAATATGTTGATAGAGCCTATTGGGTATGTACTATAAACATGAATTATTAGTTATTAATAATAATAACTTATTACCATAATATAGAGTGTCCCGCGAGGATTTTCCCATTGCGAATTGCTATATCTCATGAAATAATAAATGCAACATAAATTTGTTTTTTTTTTTAATTAGACTCACAGAGACAATACATTTTATGTTTAAATTTAATTTAAGTTTTTGGTAAGAAAGTTAAAAAGTTAATTTTTTTATTATTGAAACAATTTAAGATATCCATTTTGTAAAGATAATTTTTCTGAAAATGTTGACCTTTCAACATTTTATTTTCATTAATTTCGTGATTTTTAATCATTTTTTTTAAAGGCACAACGCAAAAAACGGTTTTTGTTCTGCGGTGAGTGCCCCTCTACGTTTAATGGATATATTCTCACTTAGTCACTTAACATTCTGTATTCTCGATCATATTATTGCAAGATAATCGTCAAACAAATTTTTTAATAGCGAGTTATTTATTTTTGTATATTTTTCGTAGTGTCATACACTAGCAGACGTGTATGTTATATCTTACTAAAAAAATTTACATTATCAGAGTTTTGCCCAAAATAACTTCGTTCTATCATGGGGACTTAAGTACATTTAACTTTTCGTGATTCTCAAGATTTTCTAAGGAACGGCAGTTTTATTCGTTATACTGCCAGTTGACTGTAGGTACCTACTTAAGTACTTAATTAAAAGGTAAATAAGTATTAAGATAATTAATATTAAATACCTAGCTTAAAAGGATATTATTTTTTTTCATATAAAAATTATTATGTGCAACGTAACTTAATCTTAGGTAATTCATAAGCATTTTGTAATGTTAAAAAGTTATCCGTATTAGTTGTTAGGTGCATAGTAGGTACCTACTTTCCTAGTACTTATAATATAATATTAACAAATATTTTAAATTATACCTATATAAGAACTTTAATTTTATTATAAATTATAATTACCAATAAATATTACTTGTATCCACTTACAAAGTATTTAATATATTCAAATATACTTCGTTTATTTTAAAGTAGAATAACTCGATCAAAACCTTTTCGTTCAAATTTCAGATACAATAATACGTCAATATTTTCAGAAAAATCAATGTTGGTATCATCGTATAGCCACAGGATACTCCTAAAATATTGTGTTCGAATAGTATTCAAAAATACTGTACATACCTATAACTACATTTAAAAATTCCAAAAACTAGAATTACAATTGATGCATAATTTAAACATCCAAATAGAGTGAGCATGCTTAAAAAATCACTCTGTACATTATTAATTATTATATTGCACTATTGTCGACGAAATACAATTTCTAAAGCACTTAAAATATGTGTAATGTATATACTGCCAGTTCTTAATTTCTGACTTTATATACTGCCTTCAGTACTTCCCAGTATCTAATTTTCTTAATAATCAGGAAAAACAAAAAGGAACAAAAAGAAATGTTTACAAAAAAACCAGTTTTTTCACAAAATCAATATTTTTTTTATAACCATAGATACTTGAAATTTTCATCAAATATTCATATTATATTTTATGTAAACGATAAAAATTTTCAAAATATTTTTTAGCTATTTTAGACATCTAACATTTTAATCTTTTTTAGTTGTTTTTTTTGTGTAGAGCAAAAAAGAGATTTATACTAGTTACAAAAAACCAAAAGTATACCTGTACATAGTGTACAATATAGTACCGATTTCCACTGGCCGCATAAATTAATTTTTCACTAGCGTGTTGTCGAATTTATTATTAAGAATCAATAATAGGTAAAATGATAATAAAAAAAACAAACCAATTAAGTACAGTTAACATATCAAAACGTTAATTTATGTAAATCATAAAAGGATTTGCAATGTATCAATCTTATAATAATATTATCTAGGTGAATCAATGACATGCTCAACATTTTTGAAAGGGGGTATCTGCATTTTTGACTATCCTCGGATCATGTTATATATAAAAAATCATTGCTTTATCATATTATATTTTATATGACAAAAATAAACCAAAGTGGGGAGGGGGGTTTACACCCTCATCCCTTAGTGAGCATGCCCCTGAGGTAGGTTCCTATAACTTTTTTTTCAACTAGCGTTCGAATGGAGGCCACCCGATTCGGTGATCCCGATTGAGCAGAGTCCAATATTGTTTGCATCCTTATGCAAAAGCTAATAAACCATTTATCTATTATTAAATAATCCTAATAAACTAATGGCAATAATATTTATGTGTCATTTTAAGTAGGTAATAGCTTATTAATATTTATATATTTCGATAGTTCATACGATTGAATTTAATTGTATTTTTTCAATACTTATATTAAATATAATTATATAAACAACAATATACTTAATATATTATATTACTTTATATGGTTCTATTATATTTGGCCCTATGGTTGTGGTCATCAATCATCATGGAGAGTTAAAGACTCGAGTAGGTACTTTCAGAAAATGTTGATGTTTGTGAGGCATAAACGAAATTTAGAGGGATATGGGGTTAATCCCCCAACAATATAAAGTATAACATAAAATCGTTTATATTGACCCACGGGAGCCTCCGGGCTGTTTGGCATATAAATGTATAAATGTAGGTCAGCCCTCCCAAAAAAAAGTACCTTTTAATTGCTCCTTTGGTTTTGTGTTATCTAGATGGATTAATATATTTAATAGGTAACACACAGATTTTAGGTATTTTTATCACTGGAAGTTCCAAAAATTGTTCAAAATAGCATCAGTTTGATCTTATATACAGTAAAAAAACTAATATTGGAACACATACAGAACAGGCAATAATATTCGTGTGGTTACCTACATGCAAATTACAACAAAAAATCAATATATTACAATATTATCGTAAAATTAACTAGTTGATATGAATAAAAAACTTGATGTATAAATTAAAGTACTTGTTTGACACTGTTTGCATGTATAATGAACAAAAATAAATCAGACATAAGTTCACAGTAGAATAATTATACAAGAATTATATTACATAGGTATTTAAAATGTATCACTACTCGTTATACAATACTTATACAATATTTAACAAATTGTCATTAATTGATAATAATATTAAATACAAAACAAAACTATGAGCAAGTATATGACTTGATGAAACGTAGATAGTAACATTGTCGTAAATGGCACCGGTCGTCTCATCCAAATGATCTGTAATAGTAGGAAATAATACCGGATTTACAAAACGAAAACAGATGAATTATCACTATTATGTTTGTAGAAATCTATGTAACTCACCTGTTACTTCAGTGACATTGACGTTGTACTTGTAGTTTTCACCTTCAAAAAGTACTTCGTTTGATGATTCGACAACGGTTGTGATTTCTAAAACAATTGGGTACGAAGGATAATAATATATCTACAATAATGGTTTTGAATAAAGTTAACTATGTAGGTAGGTGTCTAAATTTAAAACAAAACCATTATCGAATTATTTGAAATAATTGTTTTTGCTTGAGTTGTAAAACTGTGAAAAAACCGTGTAGGTATGTTTGATGGTAGCAAGACGAGTATGAAGTTAAATTTCTTTAGTATTTTTTAGTGATATCTATCCAGTGGCGTAACTAAAACTTTGATTGCCCGTGGCAAAAAAATCCAGCGGGCCCTTAGGCCTTGGTCTTACAAATTTGTGATATGAAGAGCATGCACTTACTCACACAATTTATACCTAGACCCACCCCTGCTATAAAAGGTAATAAATAATAATTAAAAACATATTTATTATACTATTATGAATAATATGGTCATTTTTTATTACACATTATAATAAGAATCTTATTTTTTTAAATATTATAAATAACCACTTATTTTAGGCAGTTTTGATACTTTTTCTTGTTCTTCCATTTTTTTTACGCTTTTCATAGCCGCTAGGTACTTTTTTCGACATGATCACAATATTAATTATTTGGTTCAACGAGTGACGAAGACTCACAACTGATGACAGAATAACTAATGACAAAATAATAACGAAAAACGACGGCTATTTCAATTTTCAGCTGGGCAGTATAATAGACTGTATAGTGTATAATATGATAATTAATAACGAATCGAGAAATCAACAGACTTCTGAGACTTCAATACAGTATCCTAGACTTATAAGCGTATGTTGCGTGTATCCGTTATTTTTCTAGTTATTACATTTATTTTACTTTAAAGTGATTTAATTTTACTAGAACTTATTAATAACTAAAATTCTATAATAACGGTAATCTGTTTTATTTAAATTGCCACATTTTTTGAAGGGCCCTTCCCGGCGTTCTGGGACCCTGGGCCCGTGGCACTTGACCGTCATGCCACCCTATTGGTACGCCACTGTATCTATCTAGTTTTTCTGAAAATGAACAATATCGCAGCAAGGACTTGTATGAACTGATAGGATTTTAGGTTCAAGTTCGTGACACGAAAAACAATTTACTTGTTTGATTCTTTTTAATTATTTTGTTTATTTATTTGCTTTCATTGCATCATAAATTAATTTTAGACCTACATTTTTTTTATAAAAGTTCAAATTAAAATCAAATTACCATTGAAATTATTTGATGTTATGTATTGTTGTACCTTGGTAGTAAGTGTATTAAAAATATAATAATAAAATATATTATTATGACCTGCAATCGTTACGATATTTATAATTTTAATTTTATACAAGATTATTACATAACAATTATGAATTTAATTAATTTACAGTAGGTACCTACATATTATTCAAACAACGCACCGTCTCACTATTCTACACTGAATATTATAATATCTAAATAGACAAAAATAATAATCATAATAGGATTAATAGGATTTATATGATTTATATTTTATTTATTTTTCAGAAATATCATGTCATAAGCATAATTTCGTTACAAATTTTTCCGTTTTATAATTAGATAGTAGATACCTACCTACCTTTCGTAAAAAAGTTTCACTTCAATAATATCAATGTTAAGATTTTGTGAGGTAGGAACAAATAATATTGTTATTTTATGAGTAATACCAAGGGCGTGCTCAGGAATTTTTAATTGTATGAAGGAGGTGGACAATTTGTTTTATACGTCTGGAAGAGGTTCTGTCTACTCATAAACAAATATATGAATATTATAAAATAAAATCATAAAACTCCTTCAGCTTGACAATATAACGACCCCCTTTTGCTCTCAGGATATTATAAATACTATTTATGCCAAAGTATGAAGTACCCCACAAGCTATATAGGTATCTCCTTCCCCTACTAAAGATCCTGACTATAGACCTATACTCGCTTGATTATCGTTTTGTTCATATTATACTTCTGCGTGATTTTATAAATTGTAATTTAAACCCCCATGTCTGAACAGGTATGTTTGAAACACCCCACAGCTTAATATTATAGCTGGCGATAAAATAGGTATGAAAATGTGTTATGCTCAGTTCAAGGCTTTCTTTTAGACATTTTTTAGAGGCATGATGGTAAAATTTGCTTTTATATTTTATTGTAATACATAATATTATGACATGTTGGTGGAGATCATGAACATTTTATTTGTGTTTACAAAAACTATAGACATCAATAAGTTAATACATCTATGACACTTCGAGTTCATTGGGAGAAGTGGAACCGCACCAGCTCGCTGGGACGTGGATACACCTAGCTTGTGGATGCACAGTTCCACAGAAAACCAGTAGGTATGATTATTATAAGTCGCTTTCAAATGAAAGACAATGAACTCCTCCCCCACCCCCCCCCCAAACGATAATTGGTACCTATCACGGACGAAGATAAAATAGATTACTGTCTTAAATTTTTTGTTAATTCTTTAATAACTTTGGCTTGTAGGTATACCTAACAAATTGAAAGAAATTTTTTTTTAAAAAGTACTTACATAATATACACTTCGTATTGATGTAATTTTATGTATTATTGAAAATAATTGTTAATTAAAAGCAATTAAGTAATTACTAATTTGGCAGACTTCTTTTTCTTTGAATTTATTTTTTGTTGGTTTTTATTTTCGATATTGGAATTTCCCTCTCTGAATATTCCGTACAACCATTCACAGAGCATTTTCTCGGCATTTTAGAGAAAAATAAATATAGATGTACTTTGTGAAACGTACATTACATACTAATACCTAATAGATAATAGTTGCGTCGTGTGTAGAAATGTAATGAACTATTATAAATAGAAATATGCAAATAAATGTATATTTTGTAACAAATGCTTAATATTATCAATAGATAGAGCCACATTCGCCCATGTACTACAAGCGTTACATTGTGGTTCCGGCCACCCGCACTCCTCCCGTCAATCGTTTCCACTGGAAACTTTCCAGCCCTGTTCATCTTAGTCCGTGGTACCTACCCATATTAACTGTTTATTATTAATTATTGCTTACTGTGTAGATTTTTGACGTTCACTGTTCCACGAAATATTATGAAAATAATTTATGAAAAAATATTTTTCATTATATATTTTTGTCTAGGAAATTAAATCACATTGTGCACTTAACTCATCAGTTAGTTTACTGATCAAGGGATAAGACCCAAGGGGGGTTCAAATTCCATGGACCACTCCCTTCCTCGATAATGCTTCTGTATAATATTGTATAAAGTAATAAATAATAACTAATAATATTATTCGTGTACCAACCATAAAGCTTAATGATGCCGTCAGTCTCGCCGAGTGCGTTTACTGCTACACATTTGTAACTACTGAAATCTTCAGCACTAACATTGGAGATGTGCAAAATCATTTTGCACACGTATCCAGTTCTGATTTTATCATCTAAAAATCTAGAACCTGCACTCATAAACCAACAAAGATAGTTTCAATTACGGGGATAAAGTTAAGTTGTATAGGTTATATTTAGAATTGTTTCCGTCTTTTTATTTTCAACAACATTCTTCTATGTATTATTTTGTTGTATAATATATAACAATATATTATAAACGTACAACATACAGAAAATTTGTGTCCAGGTAAAACTAATTATATTTTTTAATTTAAAATAGCCAATCGAATTATGAGCATTTTTAAATTGCAATATTTTATATACTTATACAACTTGCACCAAAATTTAAACATCGTAAAAACCTGACTTAAAAAACACAGGAAACGTTCTTACATTTAAGCTTGATTCCAGGTGAATTATCTCTAATATGAAAGCTAATGACCGAGAATTAAGACCAGCTGAACGCAAACTCGCTATCTAGGTAGATATGTTGTACGTTTGCAATCATATAAGATGTTATCAAAACATGTTGGACGTTGGTGTATGTCCGTAAACTGTATAGGTATAGCTTAATAAAAATAATTATAAATCTGTTTGTACATACCGGAAACGATCATATCTCCTCGTTCGTTCGTCCAGTAATTGATCGAAGGAGGATTCGCTTCTGTGTGGCACTCAAGTTTCGAATAAACCCCTATCCGAGCCCCTTCTAATTGATTAGGAATCATCAACATCGGAGGAACTACAACGATATTCCATTAATACAATAATGACAGATTGGCTAATAATATTCGTTGCCAGCCAAAATCATGTCCATTGAATAATACATAATATTATATTATTAAATGAATGAATTAATGCATAGGTAGTAGTGCATACAATATAACATAATTTACTCACAGTGTACGGTGACGTTGATGCGCTTACTCCGGGTAGGCGGCACCCCGTTGGAAGCCACGCACAGGTAAGATCCCATGTGCAATCTGCTAATCTTTCTGATCATTAACTTTTCCCCGTCGACCACGTTCACTAAAAAATACACAATATAATAATGCCTGTTATGCTAAAAAGTAGATGATAATATTACACTCCACGTGACTGAACAATAATTTATTATATTTCAATAGGTACAGGTATTTTAGTTTTAATATTAATATGAATTAATTATTATAATTGAGCTCTGCAAGCATCGGCAACTATATGGCCATTAGAATTTTGTATGGGGTGACTGTTGGTTGAGACTCGAGGAACATGACGTGCATGTGTGCCGAGGATTCGTCACTAAAAACCCGGGTGACCCCATCCGAGTTGGAGCTAGTGACGATAGCTGGACCATGCTCGACCGCAGCACAATTGGTGACTGCGGCCAACCGCCGAGCCACACCTGGCTACGTATTGTGGCATTATTTATAATAATAACAATATTATGTCTACGGTCAAAATTCAAGTTACTAATAACTATAGTACCTAATAATAATTGGCAAATTATTTGTTCACATTATTTTTACCTGTGATACCGTTGTAGTTTATGTCCAGTCCGTCTTCTCGTCGCCACATTATGTACGGTTCGGGATATCCCCGGGCTTTACACTGTAAAATCATGTCTGATCCTTCTTTCACTACGAGATCCATGCTGGATTCTTCGTCGATCACTTTCGGAGGAACTGAAACACAAACGGTGGGTACCGCGGTATTGGTAAAGGATTTTGTCGATCATTTATACAATGAACCACTGTTACCCAATGCAGTGCCTTGACAATAATAATATAACAATAGGTACTATTATGCAGTTTAGGCGATCTTAAAAGTCCTACCGACAACTTGTAGATATCCTTTTTGACTTGTCATGGGCTCCGTGTTGATCTGACACATATACCAGCCCCTGTCAGTCTCCTGTACATTGCGGATGTGCAGAAACCACGTCCGGTGGTCATTGTAAGATAACGTTATTCTTGCATTTTCAGTCACCATTCGGTGGTGTATAGAAAGTATGGTTTGGGTGCTAACACGAACCCAAGCGACCTAAAAATAATACGAACGGTTGGTATTAACCATAGTATAAGTTACTAATATATATTTATATATATAGTTGACTAATAAACATGTTTAATATTTTTGACTTTTAGGTTATACCTATTTGATTATTGTACTGATATTACTACAATAGTTATAACTTATCAACATCTAACGTCCAACGCGAGCCAAATAACTATATACTGCTACTTTCTGTCTGTTCTATTTCGTTAAATAAATTCAACATATTCAATCAAAAACAGAAAATCTCGAATTTCAGAATGATATAACTTTCAAAATAATGATTTCTGCAAGTTTTTTTTGCACCATCGATCTAAACTTGTTAAAAATCATGTTTCAAAAAAAAATTGTAGGAGCTGAAGGTAATTAAAGTGAATTTGTTTCTTAATTTAAAATACAAGTTGTTATTAAATTTAAATACTGTTGTTTTCCCTCTGTCCACCGCCAACGACCATACCACGTTGAATACACCAGTTCTCGTCCGATCACTGAAGTTAAGCAACGTCGGGCGTAGTTAGTACTTGGATGGGTGACCGCTTGGGAACACTACGTGCCGTTGGCATTTTTTGCTTTTTTAATGAAAATTTTTTGAATTTTATATAGGTGTTTATAATTTTTATTTTTGACACTAGATACCCACCTCCTCCTACCACCAAAAAGGGGGATGGCATTTTATAAGTGCCCTGAGGCGCATAATTTCTAAATACAGCCCTGCCCGGTACATTATATGTATGTTTAACATAATATGTCTATATTTTATTTATTTGACACCAGGAGGCAAAACAATGTACAATGAAATACTTATGATATAAAATACATTATAATATTTTAATATGTAGGTATAATTACATATTTTTAGAAAAATAATAGCTGGAAAGTGAATATAATATGTGGGAACGCGGTATTATATAATAATTAATAGTGTAATATTTATGGTAGACTAGCTGCAGGCAGCAAAAAATAAAAGATTTTTTTTGGGCAATTTAAGGTAGGTGATAATTAGGTAACTGATATTTTAAAATAAAACCTATTTATATACTTCATAAATATTACAAAAAATACGTAATTAAATAATAAACTGCAACGACTGAACGATACCATATTATTATCAGGTTAAGTTAGGCAAAATAAAATATTGCAACGGGCACGTTAAATTAAATTGCATAATGTAAAGATTACCTACATGATACAATTATAATTATATGTATAAAACAATGATCTTTGCAAATAAGTCACGTGTTCAATTTTAGTACAATAATACAAAATAATAGACGATTAGTCGCTGTCTGTACCGCTATCGATGCCAGACATTTTGAATAATATTAATTTTAATACAATTATTGTAATCGTTACTCGTAGTTCGTCCCGTATTATTTATAAAGCCATAATATGAAGGTTTGTGTTATATAAACTGTAGTTAAGCGATTAAGTTATATAAGTACCTTTCTTATGTTTTCATCCTAGACAAGCACACTTTTAATTTTGGCTCCAATAGTCGATGGATGAAAATCATTCATAATTTATCGGTGTAACTTACTATTATAGACAAATATTCAGATGTATAATTTTTACTTGGATCATATCAATATTTTTGAAAAACGTTAATCATAATCTGACCCATAATATATAGCGGAACCTGTATTTATTATATATTTTTAAATTTTTTTTTAAACTAATTTATTTTGAATGTCTTTTTATGTATTTAAATACTCATGAATAATATATTATCCATTCGAAATACATTTTTACCATTTTTACCTGAATCATTTATATAAAGTACGCTGTTTTTGGATTTAGCGATATATTTATACTGGCTATTATCTGGGTATATGATATTAATATTATAATAATATAATATACACGAATAAATCTTGCTAATCTGAATGATTGTGTTTGTTAAAATTTAAGTGTTAAGTCTACTAATGTAGTGCGGTTTATTATCGGTATAAATATAACCTGGCACGTAGTAAAATAAATTTTCATTTATATCAAATAAATGTACCTACGCGTTATTTTTACTTTTTGCAATAGTTTTCAAGTGCCTTAACTCGTAAGTACCTACCAAAAGTAGTTTTCAGTAAGGGTCTTCTGATGATTACAATATAATATATCAAATATAAAATGGAACGGTATCGTTAAAAGATATACGATACAGCAAATAGAAGAATGATTGAAGAGTTTTATATTATTATACAATAATATACGTTTTGGAGAACAAAATCCTTTAAATGTATGTATTTTAAATTAATGGCATGAAGCTGAAAAAAAAGTTTCAATTTAATATTGATGAATCACGAACATTTTATCTTAATACTTTTATAATTCAATTTTTAATTTTTGTACAAATTACTTTCAAAGTTTTACAGGTCAGTAAATAAGAAGTGTAGTTGGTTCATTATTTTACCAGATATTAATTATATTATGTTTTCCATCTAAAATTTCTTTATTTAAAGTCAAACTGTAGAAACTCTGTCGGTTTTAAAATTAATCACATAAATTTGAAACTTAAAAATAATAATATTAGTACCTACGAGACCTTATTAATATTATATTATTTTAATGTAAGTCTATTGAATAAAACATATTTACCATGACTTCAAACTCTATTACATTTATGTATATAGTATATTTATTAATAATATATTAAGTATAAATATAAGCCCTCGATTGCAGTCTTTCAGGTAGAAATGATTAAAAATATTTGCAGTCCGTCAATACTTATGGTGCATATTATATTACATCGTATACATACTCGTATTTTACAGAGTGATGCATCGAAAGTAAGCTCACCACTATTATTGTATTAAAATGTATTTATTCAAATTTCTAAGAAAACTATCTAAAAGACAATAACCTATTTTTCTCAATGTTGATTACATATTCATATTGTATATTTAATCAATGGGTGGTTACTATAATATATATTATACTTGCCTATATAAAAAATTTGTCCAGTACTCTATCAGCTATACTCTAGTGCCTATTTATTGTACTCAGAAAATGATTAAAAACATTAATAAAATATTAACCATTCGTAAGTCATAACCAGGGTTCGGGACTTATAGCACTTAAAATCATCAAAATAAGCGCTTGAAAAAGCACTTAAAAACATGATTATAAGCACTAAAATAGCACTTAAAATTTTAAAAAATCACGAAAAAAACTAAATGCAATTTTTCTTTATTATATTATTTTAACACTTTAAATCAAAAAAAAAAAAAAATATGTTACAAATATCAAATCTTTTTGAGTAGGTTAGGTACTTCTTATAGATTTTCTGAAAAATAAATAAATTTTTTTTAAGAATAACTAAAGAAAAATTGATTAATTTAAAAAAAAATGTATTTTAAAATGTTTCTTACCTTCTCTATTGCATTGAATAATTAGATGTTTTCTTAAATTTTCAAACTCAAAAGCCCTTCTGTTGTTTGATAGTATTGTTTTAAATGCCGAAAACGAACGCTCAACATCTACGGATGTGATTGGCGCGTATTTAAAGTATACGATATCGTCGAATTCTAAATAGTTTTTTCTATGGCAAAAATGATGCATATTGCAAAGACGATCGAACCGATTAGTAGATAAGCACACAAATGCGGGTCCCGGTGTTTATTACTGAGAAATATGATACAAAGTAGAAAAAATATTTTTAATTCTAGCCTTACCGTGGAAAAAAATAGAAACTAACTAAAACTTCTAGGTTTACGTGTCATAATTAAGAAAAACTGGTCAAAAAAGCAAAAATTATCAAAATAACTTGAAATAAGCATTTTTTTGAAAAATCGCTGAAAAAAGCAAAAAAAAGCACATTCAAATTTCATAATTGAACGTGTTGTAACATGACATACACTTCTATAGCACTCTGCTACATTTTAAGTCAATCCATAAAAATAAGCAAATGCTATAAGTCCCGAGCCCTGGTCATAACCTTGTAGTTCTAGTCTTATTTCATAAAAGAAGGATACTACGCTTGTGTGGTAACCACAAGTCAACTCTTCAATAGCGTAAAAAATGTAAGTATTTGAAAATATAGACTTTAAATTTCCATAAATATTTTTTTAAGTGTTTTAATAAATACACGATTTAAAGAAAAATAGGGATGAGGTATGAGTGTAATAATATGTTTGGAGAAACACAATGACGTATTATAGTCTAATTTAACAGTACGATAATGTAGACTGTAGAGTTATAGTGGCTGCAGCCATCCGTCGACAGATTTCGTAAATATAACATTATAACAATATGCCGAGCCAGGAAACGCTATATATCATATTATACTTATATAATATTGTACTGGTGATGTGTCTCAAGATTAAGTACGTACGCGAGCCATCGATCAATTAAGAAACTCCAATCGACAACGGCGGCATTGCGCGTACACCCACGAAGATATAATATTGTTATACAATATTATGATAATGTATTATGTACCAAGCAACTCGCGGTTTACTTACCTATATATAAAATATAATAAAAGGATGGTATTTACTGCTCTTTAGTTTTAAGTAGGGTGAGGAATTTTATATTACGAAAAAGTAAAAATATTCAAATACTTATGAGTTATGACTACACCATATAATATACCCGCATGCGTTGTCTCAGTCTTATGAATGAGTAACATAGGAAATGGTTCCATTCTGAATAATTCGTTTAACTCTGTTATGTTGAATTTTAGAATGAATTGACCATGGCACTTCCAAATTTAGAATTAAAAATATTATTATCTACTATTATACTGACTTACATAGGTTTTTCTAAAAATATTTTAATTATGAGCATTTTTGAAACAGTATAAAATGTAACTTAACAGAGTTAAAATAATAGCTCGGAATGTACAATTTGCTTAAATTATTGGCGTTTGTAGCACGGAGATAACACATTTGGATATGAGCGTCATCTTACGTTGTTATTTTTGCCAACATTTCTAATTGCTTTATATGCGATTTGTTAATTTAACAATGAAATATTTTTTATTCAGGATCCCTCTTCATTTTATTTGAAAGTATTTTGAGTTAAGATTGGTGATATTAATTCACCCCCTTTCCCGTGCCGAAAAAGGGTTAAACATGACAAAAGAGAGTAGTTTTGAGATTTTTTGAATCCAACTAAAAAACTATGGGAGTACCTATTCAGCATAAAAAATATAATATACACTATAACGCGAATACAAACGATGAATTTCCTGCTCGTTTCACGTGCTTTGACGCTGACGTCGAGCTCGGAATACGAAATGCGAGAAAATAATAATATGAAGTTTATTATATATGTATGCATAGGTATATTTAGTACGCTGCACACTCGCGCGCGGGGACGCAAACGCTATAGATACCGAAACGTATGGAATGAAAATGAAATAAAATATTTTGATTTACTACCATTGTGTTGTTTGTGCACGCGCACTCGGGGGGATAGGACCCGATAAAATTCGCAAATCTTTCACGCGTGCTCGCAATCGGGGGCCCGTCACCTCGTCCACGTGGTTGTGTTCGACCGTACGCATATTATCATGATGTATAACAATAAAACATCGCGTCATAATGATGTTATATCACTGTGTTGGCGTATTTGGTGAGCAGCAGTATAGCAGCAGTGGGTAGGATGTGTGTTTTACTGTCACGGTCGTCACACCGTCTCCGGAATAGCCGAGGGATTGAGCCCGAGGCGGGATTTCGGCGGGGAACGGCCGCGGTGGCGGTCCACACTAATAGGATCGAACGCCACACACACGCACACACGCACACACATATACAGTGAGATCAAGTCACGATATTATAACCGGGTAGGTACTTTGAATGCAGCTCGTCGTCTCGGATATCCGGCGGGACCAACCTGTAGTGTGAATATAATAATAAATACCACCACCGTGGTTTATATAACATTATATACCTTCCGGTGACAGCATGTACCTATGTACATATTATCGTGCGTGTATGTAGATATACCATGTCTATAAAACCAAGATAGGCTCTCACCTACACAGACCTACACTTCAGGTGGTGCCCACAGTGTTTTTTTTTTTTTACCAGCTTCTTTATTTGCAGCCTTTCCTATAAGCTATAATAATATCCGTTATCACTCGTGCATAATAGCGTTAATAAATTATTATGTCTGAATATATCGGCAAGTTAGGTACATAATACGTATTTCCCTTGTTTTATTTGTGTACGAATAATTGTTAAAATATGCACTCATTATTCAAAAATATCCAAAAACGCACTAAAAATCAAATTAAAATTTTTAATTTTGTTTCATAACATATAATTATTGAAATTTTACTTTTTATATTAATATGAATCATAGTAGTTGTTGTGTTACTATGCGCTGGAACCTGGCGGTATAATATATTATAGTAATGCTGGAGAGAAGACGGAGAAAAAATTAAATTCTATACTGTGAAGAAACCGATTTTTCCTGACTGCCTCACAATAACTTAGTTGACGTGGGAAGTTTATCATATTCCCATAGCAAAGTAATGCTCTAGAAGTAATATTCATAATTACCGATATGAATGTATACATAGCGTGTACCATTGGCCTGAGTCCTCATTGTTCGGAAGTTGATCAACAAAAGCAAATTCTTTCTTAAATGATTTAAAATTATACATACGACTATAGTCATGTAAAGTGATATATTCATTAACTATAGTTACTCTTATACTCGTATATATGTGTTCACCAATCATTATTCATCGTTAGTCAAGTATGGATAATCATAATAATTGGAATACAAATTCGGAATATTATTAGTCTATTTAATATTTATGACAAATCAGGGAAATAAATGGTTATGCATTAGGAACGTCTTTGGCATAGATTAAAATACAAAAAACTGATATTTATTTTTTTGGTTGCTATGGTAACGTATTTATAATATTCATTGGTCACTAGTGGCAATCTAGGCGATGTAATGATAATATTTAACAAGATTTATTTGGTTTCCATGCCAACTACATAACACTAAATGTGTCAGAAAAAAGGTTTTATCCTCTTCAAAATCATATTATAAATATAATATATGTTTAAAAAATGTATAATTAGAAAATATGATAACATTGATAACAGTATAACACCACAAATATAAGATAGAACTATTAAATAGTTACATAGAATATATTTAAGGTATGTCCCATATCTACCAACTCTATACTAGCATTACTATTTAGCACACATAGTTAAATGCCTGACTTTCAGAATTTGAGTAAATGCATTATTAAACGATTGAGTGTTGGTAGTGGAGGAGGGGGCTAGAATTGTTGGCGAATTACACACAGTATTCACAAATGTAAGTATCATGTATTAATATGTACCTATTGACTGTTGTAAAAAGCACCTAATATTTTTAAGATTTATTTCGTTTTCATAATATTATACTTTGTTGTATCACTTCTTCACATCAGTATTATAACACTATACCTAATCCTATAACTACATGTGGTTATTATAATGCAAGTACCCTCCTATCTAACTATAACAATTAACAAGTTTAATATTTTCGCATGATCTGATGAGCAGTGGTAAACTAATACATATGTGGATGTTTACCTACATTTAGAGCCTTGGAGGTTATGGAATATTTTGATATAATTGGTTCCAGTACTTTATCCTAGACGTCGAAATTCCACGTCTTAACGTCGTCAATGTCAATTATTATCGATGTAAGTACGTGACCTAACTTAATGCGCGTTAGAACATGATTCATATATTATATATTATATATGTATGTATATAAACTGTATATATATTATGTAACTCAGCGGAGTGCCCATTTATATTGTATATAATAAATATTTACGTGAAATCGATCGTAAACAATTTATCTGAGCCACCTACGATGGTTGTTATGGTACCTACACATTATTACATTGTACAGCTTGACGAGGTAATAATTATTATTTAATTGTGATCAAATATATTATATATTATAGTTATAAATTATTAGTAATAATATGATACATCGGGATGGGATCAGTGCCGTAATAACCATTAGGCAATCTATAGGCCTGCAAAGCCTACAGGTGACACACTTTTGGGGTGCCTAAAAAACATCTTACTTGAGCAGAAACTTTAAATTGTATTGATATGTATGTCTAATGTCTTTATGTATTTTCTCGATGAATTGTGAAAAATAATCGTGTGGTCAGTAATTATCGTTTTTTTTAATATTTAGATTTAACTGATCCCGTGAACTTCGTTGTCCATTAAAAATGCCAACTCTATATGAATATTATGTTTTATTATTTTTATTTTGATTGTGGACACGCTGATGAGCTGCTATATGAGTGCAACGCAGTCACCTTGCTAGGCAATGTGCGAAAATTCGATTTGATGCATGCTTCGATTAACTAATAGCAATCAATAAACAAAAAAAATAAATAATAATTTCTACTAACTATTTCTCCTATAATCAATCAAAAGCAATAATTTATAAACAACAATTTCATTCTTAAATCTTATGATCTCTGTTTGAGCAGTCCTCAGGGTTGTTCTTACCGGGTCCAATTGTGAATCTAAATCATCCAGGAAAGCACTCAAACACAAAAATATTCATCAAAATCTAACCCAACCATTTAGGAAGGCATAGCGACATAGATTTATGTATACACATTACACATGTATATATTATATAGATAGATAAATAGAAAATGCATATTATATTATTTAGAACCATTTATTGAGTGTGTTGAGGGGGGGGATGAGTCGAGAGAACCCACACTCCACATTCTCCAAAAATGTATTAATCTGGCAATTTTTTTAAGATACCTATTACAATAAAAATATCACATTATTTTAGCTTTTATAACTTATTTAAAGGTCATCCAAATAAATTCTAATTTAATATCATAGCGTTGATATTAAATTATTTCACTTGACCACGTGTGTGTCGAAAAATGTTTTACATTTTTAAAAAAAAAAAAAACATATTATACAAATATTAGTGTTTCTAATGTTTATGTAAAACGTTTTATTTTATTCGTGTACCATAACGCGCAGCATAAAAACTCGAAAAGATATATTGGACGTTGGTTGTAGGTACTCGGAATATATACAAATTGTAAACAGTTTCTGAGAAAATCACAAAGTTATTGCTCATTAGCTTCAAGCACGTTTTTATTTTTTATTTTTATTAAATGTACGAACAATAAATGCTCCAGTTGGCACAGAGTACAGATGAAAATTGAATATACATAGCAATTATAATATTAAATCACAGTTGAAGAACATAACATTACATTATGCAAGATACAAGGAACAACCGAACACAACAAATCAAAACATTTTTTGGCTTTATATAAATTGTAATTATTAAAAAAAATATATTTAATTGCGGAAAAATCAGGACTTTTAAGTTAAATTCCTAACATTAAAATTTGGCTTACAGGCATTAAAAGACAGTAATTACATTTTTAAATAGAAATATGGAATGTTAAAGTGGAGCTTAACCTGCAATTTGACATATTATTTAAAATGATATAGTATTTTGGAATTTAGCAAACTATATTTCCTGCATAAATCATTAAATTGATTTTTGATTTCCAGAGATTCAATATGAAACTCAATGGCTTATTATTTCAATGTTAATTCAACTGTGTTAGAGTTATATGCCAACATACACACAAAAAAATCAAATTTGGAATCGTTCCAGTTTTATTATGGGACAGTCTTGGTATGGGGTTAACGTTCTTGAATTGGTCGGACGATGGAAAAATATACAATACGTAAGAATATACAGGGACGTGAATTATATATTACATTTTATATTATGTTCAATAAATGTGAGACTATTAGAAAAAGTATTACTTACATTTTAATGTATAATACTATTTATACAAAACCATTTCCATGATATTGTGATTTAAAATTTAATTTGTTTACTGCAAATTTAACTATATAAAGGTTAATTGACTATAAAATATTAAATTTTGTTGATTATTTGATAAAACACTTTTTAAAACATTAGACATTTATGGTTCTAGATGTTTTTCATACAATTTTGATAAATCACTTAAATAAGAAATTCGACGCCTCGACGATAATTATTTATAAATTATCAAAGATTGATTGCTGGATTCAAATATTTGTTAAATAATACCTAATATTCCGAATATCAAGAAAAATTCATGAAGATTCAAGTACATTTTCTCATCCTTTTGAGTTTTCATGTCATAAAATAATTGTTTTTAAACTACCAGCAAATGGTCAGTTATGAATTTAACTTATTTAAACATAATATAATTTATGTATGCGGTTATTAATTTAATAACTACTTACCAACATGGTTTTTAAAAATTATAAAAATGTTTTCCAATTATTTAATCGATTTTTCGATTTTTATTTTTGAAATGTTAACTTGTTAATACTTTGATCTTTATCCCTTTAAGAAGAAGTTGAACCTTTTTTTTTTTTTTGAACCGTATATTAAATTGAACGTTTGGATCATGTGTAGCATAAATCTATAATATTATATATAATAAGTGTAGGTAGTTTTATACTTTATTGACATACCAAAATAAGCTATAAATACAAATTAAAAAGGTGGAAAATAAAATTGTAAATAAAACGTGTTTCACATATAAAAAAAATATCCGTAATTCAATAACCTTAGATGTACGTTAACATTTTTAGATAAAATAAATCTTTCAATAAGAAATAAGTTCAGCTATCGTGTAATCATGTAAACATTATTATTTATTATACTTGTCAATACTTAAACTGTTATATTATAAAATAAATGTTTATTTAATGTATAATTTAATCTATACAGGGTGACACTAATCATGTTTACTCCCATTTTTCTTTTAGTCATTATTAATTTATAATTTATTCAAATTCTATTATACACAGATGATGTACATTATAAACACCCATGCCAATTTACGAATTCAGTTGTTAAAGATTTTATGAAATGATCAATATTATGTCATTATTTACTTAAAAACTAATATATGGGTACATACTAATTATAGTATTACTATGTCTGGTGCACTATTACGGCGAAGTGGTCAGATAATGACAGTAATGTGTACGGTAATTAACATGTAACAGGTGTCGTATATAGTCGACAGTCACTACAAATGTTTGGAAGAAAATAATTTTCTATTCTATGTCAATGTACAATTCAATGGTATTTATATTTTCTACATAATTCATTGCATGACCTTCTGGTTGTACCTCACGTCGAGCCTACTGTGTGTTAATATTGACCAAATTTGACTATTTGAGTATGGGAGTAATACATTTTTCGAAATAAAAACGAGAATGCCTTACGAAAATATCTTAGATTTATGGGTATTTTGAAAATGAAACCAGTAAGTATATTCATGGTGTAGCTAAATTGCCTATTCAGGATGCCGTGTGATTATTACTGAAATAATATTTTCTTAGCTCTTTCAGTTCTATGGACCTATACTCTTCATGAAAAACATAGCCCAACTCCAGTGCACGTATATATCTACCATAGTTAATACAATGTTATCAAAACGTTATAAAAGTTAATTATCTTATTCAATACAAATTGATCTTAATGTTAGACTTGGACACATGGCTTGGAATGACTTCAATTAATAGTCTCGTGAGTATATAAAAGTGGAAAAAAAATATTAATTTTAAAACCAAGTTGGTTGACATAGGCTTAAAATATAAAAAGTGTTCTATATTTTAAACTTTATAGAACTTAAGTAAACGAATAACTTTACCTGTATTGTGTATCGTTTTTTAAGCAAATATATCTCACTGTTAAAACTAAAATATTAATAACTTATCCATAAACAATATTGAATTCATAAATCAAGTATGACATAGTACGTCATATTTGTTTGGACATGGACAAATTAAGGTATTGACATTCTATTATTATTCTTGTATAAAATCATAATAATTATATTTAGGTTCATTTATTATACATATGTGAAAATTAACAAGTGAAATTCTTTGTTTTTTTTTATTAGATAGAATCTTATAATATTAGTAATATAACGCTAAGTAGTAACATAGAATAGCTGGGTTATAAATAATTCAGAGGAACTGCCAATCGCTAAAGGTTGACCCTTAGTTCCGAACTCAGGAAAAAAGGGGTTTAAATTGGCTATTCTTTCAATACATTGTTTACAAGTAAATAATACGTCTAGTGTCTACCTCTTAATAAATTATATTATATACTTTTTTAGTTTAGTAAACGTTAAATTTATTATAAAATACAAGTATTGAGGGGGTTCTTAATTAGCATAAACCAATAATTTGTATGTCAAAAGAAATATCAAAATCTACATTATGAATTATGATATGCTAGTTGTGTGTATATTAGGTACTTATAAAACCTATAGCTAAATGATTACGCATTCAATTTACATGGATTATTTAAGTGTAGGAAATTAGAGTATTTTTTTTTTGTATAGCTTCTCATGAAACAATCTAGCAAACTCCATGAGTTCCAATCCTAAACTTTAAGCCCACACCTTGGCATATTGTAAGTTAATGACAGCTAATTCCGTGAATTATAGTTAAGCACGTAACTGAGAATAGTGAACTTAGAAATAAATAAATATTTTGTAATCGGTAAGCAAAATTATTCTACAGTTTGTGTTAATATTATATTCATCACTCGAACGTTCAATGAAAAAATCTTATTAATAATAAAATATTAAAACGAATTATTGAAAATAGTGAAATAAAACGAAAAAAAAAATATAGGTTCATAAAATATTTAAATATAAAAATACATCTTTCTATTATATAATTATTAATTGTATTACACAACAAACAAATCATTCAAGTTATTGTTATAAATAATGAAGTATAACTACATTAGCCATTAAATGTACTGTGTAATATTGTTTTTTGAAGTGAACATTCATTTTCTTTAAATAATGTTTAAATAAAAGTTTTTGAACATATTTTTTTTCTTAATTTTAATTAATTACAAAAAAAATTCATTTGTTGAATTGGTTCAGTTTTATCACTATACTTTCCTACTTCATGAATCTAAACGTTAAATACTTATAAAGTTATAATTAACTAGAATCAGGGTTAATGATTTAAGTACACCAAAAGATATTCAAATGTGCATTTAAAAATATGCACTTATGCATCGAATTTTTTAAAAATATGTGGTTAATTAATATGGGCTTAAAAAAACTTCCGACAAAATAATTATTTTTACCATAATATATTATGTGTATTATTAAACAAAAATAGTTGTAATGTATGATTTGATAAACCTTATATTAAGTTGTATTATAATCTAAACTACTCACTGGACACCGGCCAAGAGAAAGATATGTGTCAATCGCCTTTGACAAATGTACAGTTTAATTAGATGATTGTTGACCTTCGCTTACGAAAAATATTAAAGTGTTCTATTTTCGATTAATATTCAAAATATGTACTAAAAATCAAAATATTTTGGCCTTAACATCAAAAGTAAGACCAAGCTCAAAAATGTAAAAATATGCAAAACGTATCCTTAAAAATACTAATTAAAAATTTTAAGCATTTGATCAGAAACCACAAAAATAATGTGAACAGTAATATTATGTTCTTTCTTAGCATACTATCAAATTAAAAAGAAAAATATGCAATGAATATCCTTGTTCAACTTATCACTAATTAAATGCTCCGTTGGAAATTCAATTTTTTTTATTATTTTGAAATTTCTAGAGAAATATTCTGCTTCGAAATATGAAGTCAAAAATGTATGCTGACATTAAAGAATGTATACTACTTAAAAATAGTAAAACATACATTTTTTCTTTCTTAAAGTTGTTTTGTAGGTTTAATTATTAAAATATACTCATAAACAAATATTTTCAAAACGATGATATGAGATACGAGATTACTAGATAAAGAGTATTTATTTTTAAAATAAATTCGCTGTACACATTCCATCAATCGTTTGTAATGTAAAATGTCATGGACTATTACGGATGTGCTATATACTTACTACTTATGTATACATTATATTAAACAGACTCATCAGTGAATATATCATGTACAATGAACGCGGAGCGGAGAGGATCAAATGATCAATGATTGATTCACTTTGAATAAAATCTTTTTTTCTCGTAAAAAAACCAATTTAATTCACTCGGGTACTGCCGTCAAGTAGGGCTCAATGACGAAAGCGTTGTCGATAACGTATTGAACGTTTTCGCTGGGCCTTCATCAAAATATATTATGCTATAATGTTGCAACAATTTAACAATATATTATTATTGTCTGTGTGAGTAGTGACAGAGGCTGCGAATAGCCTGGTCTGAGAATTGAAAATGCCATTTTAGAATTATGTCGTGCGTCTGATTATAGGCATAGGTGATTGGTACAGCTATCATGCAATGCCAACACCAGTTCTTTCCCCGGTTCTCGATTACAAGGAAAAAAAAAGGAAAGCTATCATAATCATCGTGCAATTATAGACTCACTGTTGAAAGTAAGTCCTCAGGTGTAAGTTCAACAGTATTTTAATATCTTAATACTCGCATAATCGACGAACAAACGATTTTTTTGAAAAATATTTTATGTTTTAAAATTGGAAAATAGTATCACTATCACAAAAGTCATTAAATAACATAATAAGATACTATTTATAGTTGGTTCGTCTTAATATATTCAACAATTGCGAGTCTAATCAGACATTAATATTTATTATACCGCCGTCTACATCACTCCTTGCTAATCCTTAAAATGAATTAACTTGTTTTGGAAACGTGACAATTGTGATCGTTTGTTTTCTAAAGAACACGACTTTTAGAGTAATATAACTCACCAATATTGGTTAAACATGAGCAAACTATATGCAAATATTAATAGTAAAAAAAAATAGTAATCTCGTATCGATGACAATCTTTATACTCAGATAAATACCGGAACAAATTAAATAAAAAAATGTGAGTTTAATAAAAACATTAATTTATTGATAAATTGTGCATATTATACACCTATAATAGGGTAAAAACGCCAGTGTTTATGGAGACAATGAAATTGTATTTTTTTGGTTTTAAAATTAAGTTTTTGATTTAATCGTACAATACACAAATGGAAATTGCGTTTTCAACAGTTCTAATTGGTTTTTACAACTACGAGTATTACTACTTATGATGGTTAGCAGTTAAAATGTATTTTCTGTCTTAATATATAACCATTTAAGTGTTCCTTGTAAGGGAAGTAAATAAACAACTACGTAACTAAATAAGAATTAAAGAATTTATAAGAAGTATAAATCTTGACTGAACTTTGGAAACGGCAAAATAATTTGTTCTATTGCAAACATATACATATAAACTATATGACTACATTTATAAACCATTTCAATTACAGTGTTTGGGATTTTCGAATTTTGTTAAAAACCTACATCGCTGACCAAATATAACTGTTTTACGTTGATTAGATTATAATTTATTACTTAATATTTTCAGATTGTAGTTGTATAGTTATTTTTCAACTATATGGATTATAATATTATCTTTAAAAATTAACACATAAGTCGCGTTTTTTTACTATAGTTTCTTGATAAAATAGTGCATTTTATTAATATTATGATTGAATAAAACTATTTTATGACAAATGTTTTAAGTTGGAGCGGGCGCGGGGGTTTATCAAGACACACATATTTCCATTACAAATCAGTTTTTACTTTCAAATATTAATTATATTTAATAATACAACGATTATACTTTATTATATATAATATACATACATATATATATATATATATACATCTGAAGTTTTCATGAATGATTATATTTTATTAATTTTTTTGTTTACTCCATATTTAATACATTTTTCGTGTATTTAATGCCCTCGTATCTAGTAATAGGCATGTTTTTATAATATTATACATTTATACAATACAGTGTAATGTGATGATTTTTCGTGATTGTTGTCATTTTGACATGACCACAACGTAGGTAAAGCTGTGAACTACAACAGGTGTTACTTGTACGATGAATTGACAACGACCAACTGTTGTAATAACTGTATAGTGTATAGAATATAATGGATGTTTATAATATATGATATGTTTAAATATATATATATATAGTGAAGGGGTATACGTTTATACTTTGTGAACAAAAAAGTAGTGTCATTACAGAATATTTTTTTAATGCTTTTAATTCTCGTCCAAACGAAGTAGTTGAATATTATGGTGTTGCTAATATTCATGTAAGTGTGCATAACAATATAAACGTTGCGCATCAAGTATTGTGTACGAAAAGTCTAACAATAATCACGTGCAGTCTGTCCGGTTTTCTGTAAAAACATTTTTTTAAATTTTTTTT
Organism: Myzus persicae; assembly: GCF_001856785.1. Taxonomy (NCBI): domain Eukaryota; kingdom Metazoa; phylum Arthropoda; class Insecta; order Hemiptera; family Aphididae; genus Myzus; species Myzus persicae. The sequence continues at coordinate 62,162 of NW_019104042.1, forward strand.
ATCGACTTACGCTTGTTTCTTTGTCACTATTGGCGTTATATTTTTAAGAATTGTATTTTCCATCAGATTTCTCGTATAATATTATAAATATATACACTGCCATTGATGCTGTGAAATAGCTTCGTCTCTAACGATTATAGCATGCGCTCTCCGATATTGTTGTCCTGCAGCGTGCATCAAGTGCCATCATCGTTGTAGCTTTGTATACAACGTAATGCCTCCAAGAGATCTCATCTTTTTTGCACACATCAGAACCTGATGACTTTTACACAGTCATACGAGTGTGCATTTATATTATATTATGTACATAGTATTTTTGGAATTTTTGTAAACATTTGTGGATGATATATTTCTGTGGTATTGAGTGGCATAAAAATGTATTTTGTAGTTGGTGAAAGCGGGATTTCTAAGGGTATTTACAGTATCTTAAACTATACTATTCATTGCGAAGTCCTGAAACAATTGTTATTTAATGAAAAAAACGTATTTAGTTTTGTGAAATATTTAAAATTTAATAACTAGTAATTGCAATTCGAAAGTTCCTTCAGAATCCAGCATTTACAAAACCCAAAATAGGTTTACAATTTTACTCACTTATATGAGATGATCGAACTTACACCTAAATCACTCTGTATAAACACTCACTAGTATACGATCTACGAAATACAACGAGAAGCAATCGAACGACGACGACGGGATGCCTGCTTTTTTTTTAGAAGACGACTTTTCAGTACCATTAAAAAAAAATAAAAATAAAATATATAACTGTCGAACGTCCTCGTCGCGAATTCCAAAACAGTAGGGTGTACTACCCGTGATCCAGGTAAGTCACGTAGGTCTCAAAGGTACCGGGCCTGCACTATATATATATATATATATATATATATACCTGCACAATATATATCCACCCATTCTGCTGCAGAAGTTATATATATATAATATATATGTATAAGCACACATCTGTATTTACGTTATATGGGTCGACTTCTTCGACGTCGTTTGTATTATTACGTTATCGGGTCGACCTGCAGTGTTGAGTCACATATTCAAAGTGTAGTTTTTTTTTGTCATTAACAATTCTACTATTTACGATTATTATTGCGTAAATACAAACAATACAATATTAGGTGTCAATAAGGGACTAATCTTGTGACGATGACCTAATGGAACAACACATTTTAATCAAACGCCACATCTATAAATGATCATCACTGCAGGTTCCTGAAACTTAGTTTATAGGACACCTTCTAGCTAATCTAGGCCCCAAATATTTAATTCGGACCAGACCCAGAGGAAAACACGAAAACGTTAATTTCAAACAAATCAATAAAAAAAAACAAAATAAAAAAACAGTTTAAAGTTAATTGTGTAAAAAAAAGAATAATTAACTTATTATAGTATATAGGTAGTCACTAGCCAAGTTATAATTAAGAACAATAAAAATAAAAATAATATTCCACGATGACTTTTTGTACGATCGCGCTTATTCGTGGAATTTTTGTAATACTTATTGTATACTATACAAATGCAAAAGGTCTAATCATGATAAACATATTATCACAGATTAAATAAAACTTAACTTTTTTTATTTAATCTGTGATATTATTATAATATATAGGTAAGCTATTTTTCGTCGGAATAGCGCTGCCGTGGTAATCCAGACCAAATTAGTGCGATTTACGGGGAAAAATTGATTATATACCTACTATAATAATATAATATAATGCAATGTGAAAATAACATTTGGTCGAAATTCGCACAAGACGTGTGCAAGAATGATTGGATGATTATGTATTATTATTAGTATTTACTATTTTTTGATATCAAATATTAATATACGAAGCGTGACAGATGTGCTAGTGTATAGCTTATCATTTGTTTACATTTTTTTCATACATTTATAATATATCGGTCCAGATTTTTATGTTCAATACAAGTCAAAATATACTTTAAAAAACCTACAAATATTCTATAAAAAGTTAGAAAAATATGTTTTTCTATGCAAGTATTGTTATCATCGAACAACAGAATATACCTTCCATCATTTTTAAAATGCATTATCTCCTTGGTGCACAATTAATGTGACCAAATTAAAATATGCTAAAGAATGTAAGTATTCTCTAACCTTTGAGATGTTCTCAGGATTTACACAAAAAACGATTTCCTGAGAACTCAATAAAGTGCCTTCATTATTAACTCCTATCAAACCACATCAACTCAATACTGTGATGAAATAAAATGCAATTACCAGAATCTTCATAAGTATTTAACCGTACAATAGATGGTTCAAATATGCTGGTTTCGGTTTTTAATAAACCATTTAATTATAAGTTTGGTAAGTATAAAAAATAAAAATAATTACCGTGAACGGAGATAATAAAAATAAAATAAACAATCGTTCGGTTATTATATTATATTATTATTATCGATTGTTTAATTCTACGTAACCCGTTATCGGTACTGAAAAGAGATTTACAATAATAAATCAAATTAGTCAATAAATTGTTGGGCCGAGAACCACAAGGTTCTAAAAGATTTTATTTGCATATATGTCAATACCTTGATAGGTATTGTCAATACCTTATAATTCAAGCTCACAACAAATTTCAGTAATTATTTATTTTTTATATGATTAGTCTTATTTAAAGAAAAATCAAGAAATAAAATGCTTAAAATCAACATGATTTAAAATGTTGATATATTTAATAGTGGTCAAGATTTAAAATTTAAATTGTTGGTCTTTATCTGAGGTGTTAAAACCATTGGTTCTATCTACATGATGATATACAAGTGATACAACTAATAAATTATAACCACAAAGCATATTTCATTTTCATTGGTTGAACCATTGAATAATAATAATAATGTATATTATTAATTATAACAGTACATTTATAAACAAAATAATTTTTTTTTATAAATAATGGTATCGTCATAATATTATACTTTGGTTTTAATATCACGATGCATTTTATACTCTTTAACATCATTATTATTTGTTTCTTAGGACGTAGGCACGTAGCAGGATAAATATATTAATTTTTTTTTAGATTAGGCAATCAAAAATCAATTAAAATCATTCTTTAGAAATGAAGATATTACAGATTGGCATTAAAAATTTCTTTGCTGAATAATTTGAAATTATAAGATATTGCCTTTTGGTTTTTTAGCTCACGATAATAATATTATGTCAAAATATTGGAACCTGGACTCTAGACGTCTTATTACTAAAATATGATTCTACTTATCTATACGAACCATGATGAAATTCAATCCATTCGTCAACGATCGAATATTGTTTTGCGAGTTTCCGTGCAATACTAAATTATATGCAGCAACTATCGGCAATATCGGTACTATTCCATTCCAATATTCAGCGGACATCGATTGATACCTACCTACTGGTTTGCGACGTGGTTTTCTCGGAAATGTATTATTTGTTATTGTCATCACGATCACGGTGGAAGTCTGTAGTATAAGAGAGTTTTCTTCCAATCGAGACAAATACTGTTATGTAAGTGTTGACGAAAATACTGCATCACGCAAAGGCAACGAATGAACGCATTTACCATTTTTATCCGTCTCTGGGTGTATGTGATTAATTTTACCAAAAGTTTTGGGTATGGGGATATACTGCGTACGTGCTCGGTATTGCGAAGAACAAAACCAAAACACGATACGTTTCCTATTGCCACAATACCCGTAAAAATGATCAAAATGATATCGTGGTTTGTCAATCATACGAATGATATTTTTTATTAAAATAAATTATGAAATTTTATCATAATATATAATATTTATTTATTTCTATCAAAGCTAGCTAGTCAGTATCACATAAGTTTTTCACAAATCAGAACAGATAATAATAATTATAATACAATAGGTAATCTATGGCCAACATCATACAAATCATCAGAATTTAGAGTCGTCAATCTTCAAACCAAAATTCAAAACCATTAAGAATAAGTACACAATATATTATACATCGATTAAATTATATTTTCAAAACCAATGATTCACGTTGCCAAGGGATCTTATATAAATAAATAAAAAAAAACATTAGCTAGTAAAAAGAAATGTTGAATAAATCATATATTTTTAAACTAAATAAACCATACTATTGTTAAATTACAAGAAAAAGTCATTTCATTGACCAGATGGTTAAATTAAAATATCGTTATTTTTAAATAAGTTTGTTTGTTATAAATAGCAAAATATTAAAATTAAATTAATGTAATTTAATATTCTCGGGATTGGAATTAACAGAAACTAGGCAGTTGATACCGTATCGATTGTCTAAAGGGTATCAACAAACCGTTTTAAACGAAATAACACTTAATGAATAAATTACGTGGACTAATCATCATGTGTAGGGAAATGAATGTTAAGTGAAATTGCATTAAATGTCAAACAATCTCGTTGTACCAGCTCAATTTATTTGGCTTCGGATGTAAGCCTTGTGAGTATCTTAAATTACATTTACAAGCCCGTACTCTGCGACTTGATTGAACAATACAACAATTAAGAGTCTAGAGAGAACCAAAAGTCCAAAAATCTCATAATAGAGTCGCTTAACGAACCCTAACCTTTTTAAGGGCATAACAACTTTAGACTTAAGACGTAAGGACATAATTCTATACACACATACGTATTTTGTTATACATTAAGCATAATCTCCAGCAAAACCAAGCAAGTAAATGAAAACAATTAATTTGGGTTAATTAAGTTAAATCAACATTGAGTACGTTAAACTATAAATTAACAATTACCAAACATTAAATTTAATGTAATTACATATTTTATTTTAAAAATAAATGTTTTTCGATGACACCATCTATTGGATCACACATAATATTGTGATTGTTTAATACGCATTTTTTAAAAATAATAACGATTACATATTTTGTTAATGTATTATTCAATACAATTCTTTTTTACTGCATACTATTATAGCTGTAATGGTTTAAGCAATTATGATTTATTAGTTGTATCAACTAAATGATTGATCCAAGAGTATTAATTGTTCATTTATTTATATTAAAAATTATTGTATATCCAGGGTGAATAATAATAATAAAAAAAAAAATCATCAATTAGTTTAGGTATAGTCTTATAGATATTATGTAAATCTAAGTACACATGACTTTTACTTAACGCATTGCTTTTCAAATCAACTGGAAAAAGTTAAGTTATTACAATGGATTCTTTGACAAATTAAGTCATTAAGTTGATTAGACAATTAAGTAACTAGCTGAGTAAAAAAGTTGAAATAAAATTTATTTTTTAAATGGCTTAATGCCTTGGCACGTGTGAATAATAAACTGCACTAATCTATAACAACGTACAATTTGTTGCGTGATAGGTAAAATAATAATAATAATAATAATAATATGTGAAATGTGAATCAGAAATAACGTCGGCCATCTAATTAGTGACATTAGTAAAATCGAATGCGTTGTGTAACACACATACCCCCGCGTAACATATACACGTATAAGATTAAATCATGAAATCTCGGAATGTTGCGGTTATGGCTTCTGAATGACGAATGGACGTATGGACGAAGGTACTAATATATATATAGGTGTACACACAGAAATGTAATACTATAACGAAACATGCATTAATTTGACTAAGTGTTCGGGACTGGTGCCGGTGAGTATACATAAACACGACGGTGCGAAAACCCGAATCCAGGGAAATTTCCCTCCCCTGGTGGTTTTTTTTACTCCTCGAGTATATTCGACATCGTACAACGTCATCGAATAAACACTCTCGTGCGGTAGCAGGTGTTGTAAAGGCGTACTGCCCGATTAATTTCACATAAACATTATAGTTATATATACATGGTGATTAGTTGAACGGGTGGGTAACGCACGCATTTTTACCAGCGAAAGTACTGACGTAATATTTTCATTCGTCTGTATCATAATAACCTGATTTATAGCTGTAAATGATATTCAGCATCGGTTCGAAACATACATTAATCAACTACATTAATGAATTTTTGAGTGGCTGGATCCGCAGACGGTCTTGACGCACATGTTTTTCGACAACAAAAACATATTTTTTTATAATTACAATTTTCGGAAAATGTTATCGTTGATAGTAAAATTTAAACTCCGAATTACGGCCTACGGGGTTTGCATTCAATTTCGAGAGAGGTAGTCTACCATAGAAGTATGATTACTAATACTTTAAATGTGTTAACAGTTCAGTTACTAGTAATTTAATTTAATTATGAAAATAGTTATTTAAGTGTTTAAGGGCAGGCGGGCATGTGTTTCAACGGGTAGACTGTGTTGAGGTACCTGATATTTATAATATATGTCCGGAGTTGAGGTTTTACTCTTACTTTTTCTTTTGAAAATAGTAATTTATTTCCTTCCGAAGATTCGAACTTGTACTATGACGTTGTAATTTATTTAAAAGTGTATCTATTATACATACATGTATCATTTCGGTTTTAGCAATGGTTTCTTATATTATTTATTTGTTTATAAATTATAAGTTGATTTTGTATTCTGAGCAGATCGAGGGAGCTATTGATCTACCATGACGAATGCCATCTTTTTTACGTGTTTTTCTTTTAGCTATCATTTTTTTTCAGGTGAAAAAGATTCTTGATAGTTTTCAAAAGCGCCAGTAAAAACAAACAAAAAATTGAGGAAAACCGTAATTATTTTATGCAAAACCAGTTTTCAACAAAATTGATTTTGGTTTTTGGTGTAAATAAAAAAAAAATGACTGTAAACACATGCAATTTTCACTGAATGTGAAAATACAATTTTCAAAATATTTTGTCTTGTATTGAATTATTTTTAGGCACATGAAATTTTTGATTTTTATTTGTTTCTTTCAAACTTATATCGGTAAAAAATTTTTTCTAGTAGGTTGTTGAAAAATTCTTAAAAATTATTTTGAGTACGAAAATAAATTAAATAACCAAGAATAATGATTTATGTTATTTTGTTGTGAATTAAAAATATTAATAGAGGGTACTTGAAACTTTAAAGTATATATTATTATATTTTATACACACAATAACTTTTCAAATTTATTTATTTTTTCAAAAATGAATTTTATCTACTGCTTAGTTCTAATACTTACTAGTAAAATAAATTACTTTAATCACAATAGTATTATAAAATACACAAAATTACTCAGTTATATTATAGACTGACAGACCTTCTTCTTTCAGAATCGTGTTTCATGTACAATGATTTAATATAATTAAATTCAAATTTAACATTGCAGTGACCCACTCGTAACCTACTGTACAGCAAAGCGAAACAATAAAATGTGTTAACATTTTGGGTTGCTTATGGCATTCCACAATAATATTATGAAGAGAGAGTTTGAGGTACACTAGTTATTTATCATATTGTTTGTCTTTGGTCAGTTTGACAACCATAGTAGCTAGATTAGTTACACATTTAAATTTGTCTAAAAATTAAAACATTTAGTCTATATTGGCTGAAGCAGAATAGAGTGAGATATAACTACCACTATTAATTATTGAGATTCAGCCTTTGGCTCAAAATTAATTTTCCCATAAACTTTAGTGTTCACTACTAAACTCACTATTATAAATAATTTATATTAGTTACAACTTATCATTATACAGTTCATAGATTACAAACATGATTAACTGTCAAGTAGTAATATATTTTATCAATAAATTCTAAAATCCATCTATTATCTTTATATTTATGTATAAATACTATATACTATAGTCTATTATAGTACAACTGTTCTCAGCTATATTTACGGGGATAAAATGTCTTTAGAAAAATCGGTAGTTTCGCCACTGACTCTTTTGCATATTAAACATTGAACTATAGATGTTTTTCAAATGTTGATAAAAAAAAAATTATCAACAACGTTGGTATGGCAAAGTTAATTAAAACATAGGTACTATAAAGTGAGATTAAATCAGGTTTAGAAAAATAATATGTATAAAATATTTTAAGATCGGAAAAAAATGTTGACTGTGTACTTACTACTTAATGCTCAGTTTAAAACGGACCGGTGGGTCGCCCTGATACTATATTATGTTTAAGCCATAAATGTACGAGAGTGTAAAGTGTTCAAAGGCAGACTGGTGATGGATCAGACCAGAAACAAAAGATACATACAAAACAACTAAAGAGCCAAGTAATTTTTTTATGTACAAATAGTTCAATAGTTTTCAGAGGAACCAATAAATGTATTTCCATAGTTTTTGTTTCAATATTATGTTGAATATGTTTCATGAGCTGTGCCAATATTCTAATAATATAAATAGATATTTGTAGCACTTTTTATGACAAAGTTGGCACTAAAATCGAGCTTGATTTAATTAAAATCAAATGGTTTTTAATTTTACTAACTTATACATTCATTTCAAGAAAATCAATAACTTAACCAGCTGTATTTTAATTAATTTTATCTCAAGTTATAGGTTTCTTCAAAATGTTTATTTCTTAACTGATCCAGCGAGATACATAACCATAGTTGATTCCCCTAGCTAGTCCTCCTTTGAGTGTGATTGTTGTAATTATCAAACCAAATGATATTAACATAAAGGATATAGATATTGTATTTTCATAATATTTAGAGAACTAGATAAAAATATCATGAAATGTGGATGCATTTACACATAAAAAATAGAAATCATGCAAAATAAATTTAAGGAAATGAATTTATAACACTATAATACTTATCTTATTTTATACAGAGTGCCCAACCCAGGCTTTACCCACTCCTGAGATAATGAATGTATCATAAATTTGTTATTTTTTATTAGACTTTCACAGACAATGTCTACACATTATATTATATTTTTAATTTAATTAAATTTTGTAGTAAAAAGTTAAAAAATAATTTGTTTTATTTTTGAAACAATTGAAAACATCCATTTTGTAGTTTATTTTTCTGAACATTTTTACCTTTCAACATTTTATTTTCATTAATTTCATGATTTTTAATCATTTTTTTAGCTTATTGATAAAATGAAAAAAACCGTTTTTTTCGGGTCCCTTTCTACGGATAATGGGTATACCCTGTATATGGCTATTAAAAGACACTAATAAATAGTACCTATGTGTCAAGTATTAAAATATTGTATACAAATAACCGTAAGTTGTGAAAAGAATTTATAAAAATAAATCATACATTGAGAGAATTAATGTGAAACAAAATGTTTATATTAAAATACTAATATTAGATACCAAATTAAGACAAATCCTATATCAATATAGTATTTTTGTTTCCTATAAATAAATAAACAAATAAATACAATTTACGATTTGTTTACCATAGAGCGTACTTTGTAGGATAATCGAAACTGAATTAAAATTAACTACCATGCCATTTACATAATATAAATGTCTGTATATAAAAAAAAAATCATGGCTACCGGTACGTGAGTGTAAACTGTTATAATGTTGTACTATTAATTCCACTGTAGTTTTTAATGGTCATATAAGGTCATTGATTTAATTGTTTTTGGTATTTTCACTCAGGATTGTTTTTTTCAAGTTTTACAAATAATAATTGCGTGCAAATGTGTTCGACAGTAGGATATTTACCCAGTCCTACAACATTTTGAAGAAAGCAGACGAATGCCATCTATATCTGAGACTGTACATTTTTTATTTCTATCTTTTTATTTTTTTATTCATAGTGTGTGCATTTACTAGACTTAAAAATTAATACATTAAAATCATATAATGGAACAAATACATTTGATTTTATTTGACAATAGAATATAAAATAAGTTAGGTACCTACACGGGGGAAATGTTTAGAAAAGGCAATATTTAGTCAATCATTTATTTATTACCAGTCCAAGAATATCTAATCGACATGGTTATACTCAGTACATGCCTTCGACAACGAGCGAATTTAATTAGGCCTATTTTTCGATATCTCGTTGGACGTGTATATTATTTATTTCTTTATGCTCCTCAATAATAAAAATATAAAATGTTATTATGGTGACACGGCGTCTTGTATAGGCAATTTAGCTACATCATTGGGTTTATTTTTCAGTATCAGCTGATAATATGATAAAATTCACAATCGACTGATTCAATCCGACACGACTGAATACTCGACATGACAACATCCGATAATCGATACACGCAACTTCACCATGTCGACTTTCTAACGGTGGCCCACTTTTTAAAAATTTACATCACGAGGTAAAAATCACCAGATGCAAAGCTGAAAGCATTGCTCCCAATAGTTTATTTGAATATTATACTTTTGTCTTTTAAAAATCTAAAATCAGTTTTGTCATCTACTCGATGAGATTGGGTGGCTCTTGAAATGTAGAAAAAATCGCAACTGTTTTAAATTTTTAATACATTATATTATTAATTTTTTTTTTTTATTAGCTTTCAAAATATTATTTTTATTAGATACAATATTCTTTACATATAAGGCTACTGGATTTTAAATTGAATGCATAATTATAAGTTATAACATATTTTTTCAACCATAAGGTTTATTTACAATGTGTAACGCTGATTCTCTGATTATTTTTGTTAAGTTGGATATCTTTGTGAATAATATTATCGATGTGACATTGCACTGGTTGGAAAATTCAGACAGGATATCGTATATCGTTGCTTTCCACCTCATCTTACCGTATGATATTTGTTCGATAGATATTTGACTGGAAGGATGGTACCACAGCTAGTGTACAGTGGGTGGAAGCGATCTTCTCTTATACATCATATTTTATGCAATACGATGTACATAAATATAACATTGGAGTTATAACAATAATATTATGTATATTTGTGTATTATTCACACGTGTTTCGGTGTAACAATCCGATTCGATTTTATAATCGAGTTTCGTAGGTGGGAGTAAAACGAAGCATACAAAAAATGTTTAATACAATAATCTATTTTTATATAATATATTCTTTTACACGCTATATCGTCTGTCGCCCGCTACGTTTTCCGAATGGCTAATTTCCATTGTATTATGTGAACACGATATTTTTTTTTGTTTTATATTACACCACCGTCGTCGTTGTCTTCATTTCGACTAGCAAACTATTTATATATACGATCAAATATATAGTCAGGCTCTCCAGGGAACGCGTTACCTTATCTTCATTCGTCGTCGTATTCGACCGCTGCTTTTAAAATCGAGTTTTCACTCTGTATAATATTATATGCCTACATGAAAGCACACCGTATATCAGAACATTTTATATTGTACGCCATACCTTGTCCTTGTGCTCGCGCACGTCACGTGAAATCTATTTCTTCACTATTCGAATGCCTCTCTCTTTTTTCTTTCATACGGACGCAAATATATATTTCATTAATAACTAATAATATTCACTTTATTGAATATTAGCTGACCCGGCAAACGTTGTATACTTTTATTGAGCGTTAAGAATATTTTTTTCCCGACGACGGCACCAAATCAAAAAAAAAAAAAAAATGGGACCAGGGGCGTATTAAGGATTTTTCAATGTAGAAATGGGCTAAATAAAGTAAATGAGACTTTGATATGTTTTACCTTTTACTAGGTCGTTATTACTGCATTCCGCAACTGTAATAAATTCAACAAATAATTGATAATACTCAAAATGTTTCTTCAAAATCTTTTTCAGAAATATCATGGTTTGTATTTTGCTTTTTATAACATAAGATTTAAATCATAACACTTATAATTGGGGGGGGGGCAGAATCCCCCTAGCTCTCTCCTGGGTATACTGGGTATATTTCACATACTATTAGTTCCAAATTTGAAATAATTAAATTTTATAGATTGATATAGATAGAATATAGATTCATAAATAAATGATTATATAGATATATTTAAGTCAAATTATTAATAAAAAAAAGCATAGTATTATTCTACCGATGGTATTTATAATCAACAGAACACATTAAAATAAAATGGTGATGAAGAAGATTCACATACGTATATATTTATATTGTTGTGCGGAAAGTGTGTATAACAATCATTGGATTAATAATCTAATGTGAATTTAAATTCAATTTTGAATTAAAATCTTCATTGCAAAACCATCCAAATGAACGGCAAAGCTTAACATGTAGCTAATAATAATAATACTACGCACATCGCGAATTCATAGTGAATCATACATTTTATGATTCATAATTATATAGAGTATTTATAAGCTGCAATTAATTAAAGCTCTCAAAAAAATTATGAAAATAATTAATAAGACTCTTGGTAGGTATTTAATCGTGCAATAAATGGTTTAAACATGCTGGTTTAGTTTTTTAATTAATCATATTATACGTTATATTGTCGGTGGTAAATATAAAAATAATTTCCGTGGCCATAAATAAATAAAAAACGATCATTGGGCTATTGTCTATATTTTCTATGTATGACATAACCGGTATGTGTACTAAAGAGGAAGTCACAATAATAGAACCAATTCTGTCGGTAACTCGTGGCCCACAAAACTCAAAAGGTGCTAAGTTAATTTTTGCAGTCATCTAATTTGTATACACATAGGTTAATATATCATCAACGCTCTATACGTAATTTAACTTCTGTCACACCCACTTAGTTTGCAGAATCAATATAATTCACAAATTAGTTATTTTTTAGTGATCTAAATAGAGCATGTCGGCCTCAACTGTTGTAGTGTTAAAACAATTATAACCAATAGGTGCCATCCACATGGTTAAATAAATTAGTGATAACGAAAATGTAATATTTTAACGCTGTCATCCATACAATAACCAAAATACAGTACAATATTATTAACTATTGTACATTTATTCACAAAATAAACAGTTCTATAAAATAATAGTATTTTAATATTATTTTGGTTTTAACATCACGAACTTGTCTTATTTTGTGTAACCAAATTTCGCTTCCCAGTAAACTTGAATTTAATTTAGAACAAATAAGTTCTAAGTGAAAAAAAATATAAACAAACAAAAAGTTCCATCCATGCAACTTTTTGGTTTTTAACTGAAATTTGTTACGCTATCGTTTTTCCCGCCAAGTTTTGCATAGAACAAAATATAAATTTCAAGACTAAGTGCAGAAAAAACTTTGTTAATTTTTAGATTTGATAATCATTTAACATAATTTTTTACGAGAGAAGATAGCGTAGTACAGTTTGAAGTTTAAAACAATTGCTCTCTTGAACAATTCGATATTTTGAGATAATGTAAAAATATGACGGAGTGCATTAGATGTGGAAAAACCCAAGATCCAGCTCGTGTGGGTTATTTACACGTGCATACGAGAGTGCAGTTAATTACCATACGGCTTTTATAATATACTTGACAGTCATCCAGCTATCGGGTCACGTTTTGATCATCTCGTCTACACTATCGGTAGGATAAAACAAAAAAAAAGTACCTATAAAAATGTTATATAAGTATATCGAAAAATGATGCTGAGATCGATCGCAAACACTGTTTGTCATGAGGTGTATGTCGATCAGTCCGACCGGTGCAATGACGTGCCGGCTGGATGCAGATACAAGGGTTTCTTCCTCCCCGCTCATCATCAACACCCCCCGACAACGCTCTGGATAGCGACAAAAATGTATAATTTTTCAAGCCCTTACAGTGGTTTAAATATCATATTATTATTATAGTAGGTGCACGTCTATAGTGAATGAGAACATATATCGATCCGAATAACGAATATTGGTCGTGTGACACGCATACCAATATTTATTCTTTATAAAGTGGGACATGATATTAACATATTTATATATTATAACAGTGATAAGGGTTTAAAAATGCTCCCAGCCGAACGCTATTAGTCGCACGCCGTATAAATAATATAGAAAATAGTTACTTCTATACACAGTTAGTACTTAAACAAGACTGTCTAGTTTGCACCCCGTGATTAAAATTGTTTACTTCGTAGTATAGTTGGACTCAGGTGCAGTCATGCAGATGCACACTATTGCGAGGAGTCGTGTTGATTTCGTTCTGCACTAGTTTCGTCCAAGTATACACAGTTCGAGTACCTACTATAAATGATTAGGTATATGACTTTTTTAAATTTATTTATTGAAATAAATCTACAATCTATACATTTTTGTACAATAAGTAGGTTTGATAAAATAAAAGTAGTTAACACGAATCGTGAGATTGAGGAGAATTCCCAGTGGTGACACCCTATAAAAGGTGTATGGCTTAAATTTTCATAATATAATAATATAATTTTTACGATTGAAAAATGTATAATCCCACGATTAATTTTAATTGGATAATATAAATATTGTAAAAATATTTTCTGGTGATACAAAAATATGTTCAACCATTATTTAATTAGGCTATAGACAACGGATAGTTCTAAGTCTGTAGAAATGGGAATGACAATATGTTGCATTGCCCTTAAAAATTTGAACCTAACTGTAGTGTACCATCTTAATAAACCACTATGGTTGGAGGACCCATCCATCCAATTTATTACCTAACAATTCAAATTCAGATACTACCTTTGGTACATACAACAAAGGTCTTTAAAATTATTTGTCTCAAATTTGGATTGGTCTACCTCGGAGGGCGGAAAATTCTATGATATATAGCTGTATACGATATGTATAAAACATACAGAGCATTGCCTCCGGGATATGACTCAAATTACAGATAACTTATGAATATATTAAACGTATTATAAAAACATACACAATTAGACATTAAAAAAAAGTTTAAATGAATAGATTATTTTTCTCCAAACAACTAGACTACGGCACCTTATAATATGAAATTCCGAATAGCGTTTGTTTACATTCTTGGACTGGCATAATCTGACTTTATAATATTATCTGTATGGTTCATACCACATAAGCAAACAATTATAATATAATATATCATTACATAGCTTATATATTATATATTATACACATACTGGAGTTGAAACAAAATTGGCCACAAACGCCGTTTAGTCAATGTTTTAGTTGATCGCTTGGTGGAAAATAAACTATAATCAGCGTAATAAATTAACATAGGTAGGTATGTATGTATAAAAAAATCCATAATAATGACAAAATGATAATAAACTGGTGAATAATTTCAGTTGTGGTTTTCCCATAGTTGCTGCATTAGTTACGACTTACGACCTATTACGAATAGAAATCCACTTGAGTTAATAAGTTTTTCATGGTAGACACGCAATTAAAACATAGTTAGGTGGGACAGGGCTTATTAGCAAGTACTACAATATTAATTAGTCTGCCTACTCTCTATACCCACCATGACGGTGCCATTTGTACGGGGACGGCTGAAAACTAAAGGTATAAACACAGTCTTAGCACATTACAGTTTTAAATTGCTTATTATAAAATAAATATTTATTATGTTAAGAGAACGATGAACCCACGTGTTTTGTCTCCGTCTTATAAAAGTATAACATACCAATTTTTACGTTTACAATTATTCATTTGACTTTTGTTATTTTTAGATGTACATTATATATTTATATATAACAAAATAAAATAATATTTATGTATTGTTTTGAAATTAAAATATAAAACGTGGTAACCAAGTAATGTTCATATATTTAAACTTGACAAGAGGTCAAATTATTCTTACATTAAAAACAACTGAGTAAAATGGTCTATTCTGAACTTAAAATTTGTTAATAATAATATGTTGTATGTGCATTAGTTAAATGGAAACATCACATGTGGCCATGTGGGTACAACGTTCCACTTAAGAGGTAATGGATAGACAATATTTTTTTGAAATAAAATAATAATTTATTAAAATTTAACCATTTTAACTTATTATTAGTAATTATTATGTAGGTATATGCACATATTATTCGTATACAATTTTATTATTATTAATGTAACCAGAAACAGAACAGTTTCAATAAAATTACATGGTATATACTATATACCTTTAATGAGAACGTATAAATTGCTACAAGAGTGAAAAAAAACTAAGTACCAGATATTATGGTCTTATGGATATTTGTATCTCGTATACACAAGTAATGCAATAAACTTATTTCGTGTATTTTTGCAATCAGGAACGCACTTCTGTATTTGTTAAACACATTTTTTGCGTCAAAACGTTGTTTTGTGTTTGGAGGTAAAGTTGTATTTATATACATATATAATATATTATTAATGTTATGGATTTATGGGCAATGTGTAAATAACCGATTTTACCGCGAATACGAACAAATTATTCTATTATACAATATTTTTTTTCTAATTATGTTGCTAAAAATTATAATTATAATTATATCATAATCCACTTATTATGTTTTGAATATAGTTCAATTATAATTGTTTTAAAATATTCATAATTTAGGTAATAAATAGGTATTGATAAAATTATACCAAATTAATACATTTTTTTTTGTTTTTCTATCAATATTATATAATTTTTAATATAACCTAATAAATTTTAAAAAAAATATCGCATGAAACATATTTTGTATGTACTCTCGGTTCAAATTGCCTGGACTAAATACACCGGCACAGTGTACGTTGCCCTGTATTCCACATTGCTCGTGGCATATATATATGATATGCCCACTGTTATAATACCCACACTATTTAAGCGCCCTTAGGGATTTGCTAATTTAAAGTGGTCGCATGATGAAAACTCCATTACCCCACTATTTTTAAGTTAGTTTAAATCCACACAGAGCGTTATATATAAATTCAACTGTGCAAACACAAATCTAACATTTATGTCGTGTTACACTACCATTTGGGACGACATGAAACTTTGTTGACAGTTCATTTTCAACCTTGAGTTGCCCACAAGAATGTAAACACGTTTTCGTCAGTGGTGCTTTCTTTAAACCATACTCGCGCATAATATTATATATATGCAGTAATATACCTAGGTACTGAATATAATACGGCCGAGATACCGTGGCTATTAAACTATTATAATATTTATATTTAAAATAAAACACATGAATAATAAATGTGGTACTAGATTTATGCCCACATGTATGTGGTTTACTATGTATTACGTACTTATAATTTTAAATTTAAACGTCCTAACGAGTCAAGTTTGAAGTAATCAATCCAATATTATGGTAACTACAATGTATTCAAACTAAACTATTTAAATTGTTCTAGTGTGGGGCGTTCTTAATAAATTATTTTAGACAATTTTAAATTATACCTACAGAACGTCAATTACCTAATGTATTTTTACTAAACGTTCTGGCTTAAAGAAGGATAACAAACCAAGAACAGAAATCGGTAAAAAAAATTCCTCAAATTTGAGTAAAGCAAGTTGATAATTTCATACATAGATTTTCATCATGTACAAAAAATAAGGTGAACAAATCTGAACGTTTGAATCAAAAACGTTAATTTAGTGTGTAGCATTCCGGAAAGCAGAACAACATATTTTACTAGTTATTATTATAAAATATTTGTTGAATTTTGTGGTTTATTGTTATGCACATCATGTTATTATCGCTGTAATAACTAATATATCATCAAAATAGTCCATTAGATAAACCCAAATATTTATTTAACTAACATAATCAATATTATTTTCATTCTCTCCTCTATAATATATTATGCCATCCATGTCTCCCTCGCTAAATAACTTTCGATATTTCATACCTATCAGCTAGATAGCCTAGATTAACTTTATTTGAAAATAAAATTATCCATAGTAATGCTATGAATATCGTCCTCGTTCCATCTATTCGATCATGCTGATAACCTCAGCACCTAGATCTGTAGACTTCACATATTATTTTGTGTTCTGTAACAGCAGCTCACAGTAAATTGTTCCAACAATCCAACCCAAGTACACGTACCCTCATTGACGTCAAACGAGTGCCGTAGACTCGTTGAGGCGATATTTGGTTGACTGTTATCAGAATAGCGACCGGCGACGATGTGTTTATATTATAGCTGTCCATCGCTGGAATCTGGTGTGTATAGGTATGTTACGGGAAATTTAGGTTTTAATACCATACATTGTCTGATGTTTTTTGCCAATGCATTAAAATAATATTTTGCAGGGTCAGGGTTGTACTTTAACCAGTCCAAGCAAGTAGTTAATTGGGCATTGTAATTTAAATTAAAAAAATTACCATTTTATTTTGATTACATTTATTCAAAATGTTAAGAATGGCAGATAAATACAAATAAATATGAATTTTACAGCCAATTTAGTATTTTGTTCACATAATTTATTATTTTGTCTTGGAATTACTTACGCATTTTTATAACAATACAGTATAAGAAAATAAATAATAAATAATAGTATAATATGTACACTCTTTCTGTTGGAATTTCAAATACTATAGAACCTACCTACAATGTACCTCAATAAAACTCTGAACTCTCGATATTATCTCGTGAATTATTGTCGTTTCAAGATTATATTTTCATCTACAAAATTATCGGCTTATCGGCTTGTGGGTAAATCGGTTTTCCCTTTTAAGATATTGTACAATTACATGATTACAATCATACGTAACATGTGTGTTGTTACTTGTTAATACTATTTATTATTGAAGTTTAGTGAAGTTTTTATTGAAGTTTTTTTACTGTTATGTTCTCTATACAAGTTTGTACGATGTTTAAATTACATTATTTACAATGAAAGGGAATGTTTAAAAAACTTAAAAAATGCAAAAAAAATTTTGAATAGTACATATTAAATTAAAACTAATTACTATGAACTAATATCTGAAATAAAATAACTCATATGATGTAATCAAGAGGCTATACACTTTTAAAGAAATATGGCGTAATAACAGTATCTGATGTAGAAAAATGATTTGTTCCAGTAAGTGAAGGAAATGATTTTTAGTATGCTCTATCGTGTTTACAACGAAGATACATTATTTAATATTATTAATGATATTTATTTATATATCGGACATAGTAAACGAAACAGTATGGAATATATGGGATTAATAAAAAATATAAAAATATTACTAGAGAATGGATTATTTTATACTTAAATATATGTGTAAATCTGGTCAAAAGAAAGCAGTACTACAAAGAAAGGTCTGGTTGTAAAATCAATAATCTCAAATGAAATTAACTTTAGGTGTCATATTGATCTAATATGCAGGCACAACCTGATGGAAACTATAAATTTATTTTATTATATCATGACCATCTTACAAAATTATTTTGTTTAGTCCACTGAAGTGATGAAGAAGTAGCTCATGTGGTTCTTGATATGTTTACAAAATTTGGTGCATAGATGATTCTACAAAGCAACAACGACCGAAAATTCGTAAACAAAATACCTAATACGTGGTATGTGATAAGATATTTTAAAAACTTTATTTAGAACACAAAGTTAAAAGTCCATTGAAAGGGCTAATCATCATGTGGAAAATATACTTCCTACTCGGTTATAGAAATCAAGCTAAATAATGGAGTGAAGGCCTACAATTCGTCTACTTAGTGAAAAATCGATTACATCATGATATAAAATGCAGCCTATTAAAGAACCAATGTTTGGATATAGAACTAAAATTGGGTTAAAACCATCGGTATTTAAACTAGGTATCAATAAATAATAAATTATAAGCTGAAACAGTTTTAGGTATAACGTCCATTAGTATTGAAAACAATTATGAATTTGATGAGAAAAATACATTATTTAACTGAAGAAAAAATTATCTCTACAAAAAATAAAACAACTACATTGGTACAAACAGTACCGGAAAATGTATAATTTTGCTCATCAAAATCTGACAGTACTATACTTATAATGACCGATCAAAGTGTGCATATAATACATAGCTCGATAGTCTACTTTTCCCGTAACACAAGTATACAGAGATAACCACAGAGTTGGTCAACTACAGATGACTAAGGCTTTGGCTTACCTATTGAAAATTGTTGCGAATAGGTAGTCCATTCAGACCACGGAGTGCGGAGATGCCATTACAGAAAATGTAATGGGTTACGTATGTCCAAATTTTCCGATGACTTTGAAGCCAAAGCTGTTATTGATTTTCTTACGTCTAGGTACTTTTAACGCCGTCAAATCCTTTATGCCTTCGTTATATTTTACAAATTAACTTTCATTACTTTCCTTACTTTTCTATTGAAATTATATATTTTATCTAACCGCCCTGATTGAATAAACTTACTAAAATTTACAGTATGTGTTATTTGATTAATAATTTAGTTTTAATGTGTTGTATTATATATTTTATGATATTAATTTAATTGGCGAGATATGACGGCAATGCGCGTTTAAATATTTTTATGAAAAAATAAAATAAAAATATTTTATTATATTATAACGTGTTAAACAATGTATGAAATAATGTACAATTAAGATCTTTGTACTTCTGTTATACAATGAATTCGTAAAAATTAAATGTATTAAAACTACGAGAGGAATGTACCTACTTAACATTATATGTTTCAAAATCGTGATGGTTTTTAACCCAAGTTTACGAGGAAAAAACTTAACTTAATATTAAAGCGACTGTGTTTTGTACTAAAACCCTTTGAAATTTAATTTTCATTCGAAGAGAAAAAGTTTCTTTGAGTTTCCACTCGTTTATTACAAGACTTGTCATTAAATATACTTAAACGTGTGTTCTTAAATCGCCCACCGAAAATATAAAGCATCGTCTTCGAAGTACATAATATTCAAAATAAACAAATTCCAACAATTGTGTTGTATAACTGTATGTTTTCCCCATTCAAATTATTTTTATGAAGTTTTGAATTAGCTGGTATCAACAAAAATGTATAGATAACTATATAAAACATTTATGTTTTAGAAATATTAGTTACATTATGGAAATAAATATAATAATTTAACTACTAGCCACATATTTTGAGTTTAGGTGTTATGTATGATAATTATGCATTTGATTTGAACAACTAAATTGACACTCAAAGTGTATAGATAGTGTATTATCATGTACTATCTTAACTATTAGCAAATGCTAACTTGTGTTAAGACCACAGTATTGAAAGTTATTTTGTACTAACACTTTTGAAATTTATTTATTGAAATGTCTTGAAATCAAGCTAAATTAAGTGCATAATATAATTTCTACTTTATTTAAAAATACATATAATTGTAAAAATATTTGCACAAGAAATATTATATACAGTAAAAAGGGTTGTTAAGACATTTTTTTTATTAAAATATAACTTCGAGATTACGAATTATCGTACATAAATAATGCAATAATAATTTTCTTTCTTGTAAATATACGATTAATTTCGATGAAGGATATTGGAGTACTTGGAAGTCATAAAAAACGGAATAAAAGGCTATAAGAAAACTACAAAGACATTCATAAAGCGTGAAAATAAACGATAATCATAATTCTGTGTATATTATCGAATGAAAGCATTTTTAATACATGAACTATGTTAAACCGTAAGATAAACAATGTAACGTAAAATTATTAATGATTATTATTTTTTAATGACAGAACCACTTTTTTTGTAAAATTATTTTACAAATGTAATAGCTATTTAGTAAGTAAACCATGATCGTTATGTGCATAATAATAATTAATTTCTTGATAAATACATATTTATACAGGCTTTAAGGTATTATTTTATTTATTTATAACTGAGTAATTTATATGGAATTGAAACTTAAGTAACGGCGCAACAAAACCTAGACTGTATAAAGAATAATCAACAAATAATTGTTTACATGAGCAGACTAATGATAAATTATTCTTGAAATAATAATAATATGTAAAATATTGAAAATTGTTTTTATTTTACGAGGGACGTAGCTAATTAAATATTTTAAGTCTGAAAATAAAGACTTATATCCCGTTCCAAGAACAATTCATTTAAGTATTTAATTGTTTCTGAGTTGTTTGTGAAACGTTCTAAACCAATAGAAAAAATAAACAGGGAGAAAAAATGAATAACAAGGGAAAAAATCCATGAATTTTGAACGAATTGCATTGGAAAAAAAGAATATTTATGAGACCGGATAGGATTGTTAATTCGATCAAATATTAAAATAAAGTAATACCTCGTTAGTGATGTTGTAGCTGTACGCTTTGTTTTATGGGGATATCGTTTTAAATGAAAATTGCATTTGCAATTATTACTCTGCAACTAAAATCGATTTGAGTAAAAATACGACAGGATTGAAATGATTGAAATTCTTGGTTACTGTTCATTATATATTTCAAATGAGTAAACTCAATTGTTCAAAGTGCATTCTAAATCATGTTAGTTGATCCAATTATCAACTATTCAATTAAAAAATCTTTGAACTACTATTATTGTGTATAATAAATAACAATGTCCCCACTCGACGAGCTTTTATATAATAATTTGTAGTATATGTGCATACATTATATAATGTACATTTCAAACTGCTCTTATAACTATCTATAGTGCGTTCTAATTCAACTCTTGAGCTGTGCTCATAAATTACGTTTATAAATTAATGGATTCCATCTGTGTGACATACTAGTACAGTTTAAATAAGTACCTATACTATTATGTTTGGTTTTTTTTATTGAACTTTATCATCGGCAACTATGGACATTGCCATTTTGTAGGAGAGTTACGGTTGGTTGAGTAACATGTGTATGCAGGGCAAAGATTTGTCAATAAAAAACCCAAATGGTCACCAATCCGAGAGTTTAGTTATCCGGTTATTAGTGACTCATAATATGTAAACGTAGAATCAAATTAATTTTACACAGCCAACAACATGGTTTTGAATACTTTTTTTTTGTGGGAGGGGGAAGATTGAACCAACCTGTATACGTGTCTGAAAAAAATATGTACGAAACCAGTTGATTTCCAAAAATAAACTGATACAAGTATAAAGGACATTTTTAAAACAATATTTATGTGATATACATATTTACAGTGGAACCTCGATAACTAGAACGTCTATAAATTTAATTTGTTTGTCCCGACCGATTAGAATCATTGCGGTTTCACTGTAGTTTGTAAATACTAAAATGTATTCACATACAATGAA
Source organism: Myzus persicae (assembly GCF_001856785.1). Lineage (NCBI taxonomy): Eukaryota > Metazoa > Arthropoda > Insecta > Hemiptera > Aphididae > Myzus > Myzus persicae. Next base: position 85,077 of record NW_019104042.1, read on the forward strand.
AACCAAAATTACATTTTTAAGACTATAAATGTAGTTATTTTTAAAATGTTCCTAAGTCTAATTGTATTACTTTTAAAGTATACTAATTCGTATTAAGTGTTTAGTTTTATGTTATTGTTAACTTTATAAAAATCAAGTCGAAAGATAATAGAAACTTTACTTGTATATTACTGTGCCAATATTATGTATTAAGGGTATTCCTTGAAAAGTAGTTTATTTATTTTATAAAAATGTGTTATAGCTATAATAATACCAAAACGCTTTTGTTTCTATAAAGTCAATAAAAAAAAATTTTATTTGTGCTAATAAATTGATGAAATGTTGGTAAGAAATAAAGTAAGTGAACATTTTTTGCAGGTTTGAAGAAATTGCCGTAATTTTACATCACCTAAATGTACACCTCAGCCATGTATATATGTTACATACGACTTGACGTTTACTTAAAACTCAAAGAATATTATTATTTATTAACATAATCCAATTACGGTGTCCATTGGACTTTAGCTATTTTATTATAAAGCACCCAAAATAAAATATGAGTTCATTAGATAACTATATGTTCCATTACAGAAAATTCGTTGATAAGTGTCAAAGGGATTTTAGGTTTATGTTATCGGAAATGTACAAAAAATGATAACTGAGCTTCGACGAACCAAAAGAAGTCAACAATTACCTAATAAACGATAATGTACAACATAATTATTAATTTTATTGATATACAAGGTGATTCGCCATGTTTTTACACTCCCATTTTCGCATTAATAGCGAGTTTATTCAAATTCTGATCCATTGGTAAATATACCTAATGATCATACTTTTAAATACTTAGACTTAATTATGGGTACTAATTAAAGAGTGCCCAGTGAGTGTGGTGAATAGTGATACCTACCCATTCATTCAAGTAAGAATCACAATTTTTTCCTGTAAATTATTATTTAAATAACTTTTTTGAAAATATTGATGTATCAAAATTTGAAAGAGTAGTTTTTGAGTTATTTAGCTTTGTGTATTAAGTTTAATAAGATTGGTTGATTTGAATGATATTACGGAGTCAGTGATGATTCAAAAAGTATATACATTTATTTATTATAAGTTACCTATATATTTATATTATAGGTACCTATTATTCTGTCAATACCTAATTATTTTTGAAAATTGTCTGAGTACCTATGATAAGTTGATAAATATTCGATAAAATACCTATTGCATATTTTATTTTATATTTATGTGAAACCATTTTTAATGTATATTATTCTTGGTACGTACACATACATTATACATTATAATAAAGCCAAAATAACTCTTTTGATTTCCCAATTAGAAACATAAAATTTGTCCTGAAAAATCATAGGATTAATAATTTACTGGAAAAAATGATGATTAGTATTTGAAAAAAATAATGTCAAAATTAAATGGTACACCTTAGTGCAAACTTTTGAAAATTATTAAGTAAACTTTACAATCCTGAAAGTCGACATTTCTGCAAATTCATTATTATAGAAACAATATAGTGGTTGAACATATTATATACCTACAATACAGATTCACCCTGTAAAGAGCATTCGATTATTTAATTGAATGTAATAGTATGTATATTTATATATTGTAATATCAATCACCGTCGCGATTTACCTTGAAATGGTGTAAGTCCTGAACCACGCAGGTGAGTAGTGCGTCTTTACCCACGATAACAGTTACGTTCGGAACCGGTTCCGGGAACCACGGTCGTCTGGAGTCTGAAACGATAAAAATGTACATGATCCGATTATATTACGTATCTATAACTGTAATAATTACGAAATATGCAATATACAAATGGGGAAATTTTGGAGATTTTGGAAGTTGTACGGGATTCGTCGTGAAGAGACTTTAATCAGCTAATAGGGTCCGTTCGTGTACTATTATACCTGAAGGTGTGTACTGCTATAAAATTGCTTACACGATCGGTGATATGTGAACTTTGCGTTTATTACCAAGAACCCATACCGAGTGTGCACGCAGGTTTTGTAATGCGTAACGTGTATTGATAGTGGGTGGAACTATATATACCACGAAAATACCACGTTCTAGGTATACACGCGTGTGACCGGGGGATTGGTTAGAGTAGGAGTTAACGATCCTTGGGGGGGGGGGGGGGGTTGTTTCCTAGACGCCACGCTCGAGTCCGAAACGAAAACACGTGTTCTAACGATTATTACGGTATTGTTATGGTTATTACTTATTATTGTTATCCTTAGTTCATGGTATAGAATAGTGCCTCCCACCTACAACTGCAATTTAAAATCCTCGTGACACTGCGATCGAGCCACTGCCTCAGATGACTCTAGTTTCGTGATTCTGTCCATAATAATGTTATAATATACCTACTATAACTATATAATGCCCAAGGATTTATTTTATAAGAAATTATAAAATGTCCATAATTTTCAACTTAATTTTCACCTGCATTTTTACAATGAAAAAATTTCATAAAAATATACATCACTACATTAATTAGGTAAAACAATAGCTATTTTATTTAAAAAAATCTTTTATCTCTATTTCTTCTACCGCCAAATATTGAAATACATTATTACATAGTATGCGGTGAACAGAACAAAATAAATATTTAGGCAATTTACCTGCCTCTGGATTATTATTTTTACACTGACTTTTTTACTATTACACCATATTTTATGAAACGAAGATTAGGTTTACCTAAATGCAATACGTGAACTTATTAATTTTACAACGAGAAAAAACCTTTTTGAGTTAAAGCATATCATTCAAAATCGACATGGATTTATCATTTATTTAATAACTAGTTGTCGATTTAGAATGTGAAAATATTTCGGAATGGTACCCACATTATAGTTGTGTAATGTGTACGTTGACGTATATTATTTACTGTCTAAGAAACATAATACTACTGGCATGTAGACAAGAAATTCAATGATTTGTACAGTTGAGTAAATAATTTATAATTTATAGTTTGAAGCAAAGAGAAAAAAATATACATTTTTAAATTAGTATATTTACTGCAGCATATTCAAGTGGTTATTTTTTTAAGTTTTGTGTACAAAAGAGTTCTAGGTTTTAATTGAAAATTGTAAAATGTGCGGAAACTAGCCATATATCGTGGTCGCTAGTAATAAAAGTACTTACTTCCAAATCACCCGAAACTAAGTTTTATCATGTTTACTGTAAGAACTATACCCGAGAATTCCCGTTTCCTAAAAAAAATGGTACTGCGATACTACTTATATTCGTAGCACAGTTTCATAGATGAAACCGAATGACTTTTTTTTTTAAATATCCCAGTCTATGAATGGTGTGTTTAGAATCACAACTTGATTAATTAAATACGAGTTTAAGTCGTCGCTTTTCAGGAAAACTTCATAGCCTACCACCTAGTGAACTAATTTTACGAGTTATAAACGAATGAAAATATAAGTAAATTCACCGCACAGTAAGGGTTGTGATAGTAATAATAATAAATAATATTATGTACCTACTTAGATACATGATACATTTATTATAATACAATTAGGTAGCTTGAATTTTCGTTGTGATATTTTCACATGTAGTGGGTTATTTTGTGTATATTATCTAAAATAACATTATTATATTTTTATAAACTTGAAAAAAAAATGAATCGAATGTAAAACTGTCGTATTGCTTTTACGATCTGTCATAAATATATTATAACACGTACACGCGAGAGAGGATAATGTGCAAGGCAAACAAAACAATAATATCCTTGCAAAAATAGTATACTCATGTTATACGTTTTGATTATCGTAATGATATAATGTAATGCACTATACATTATATATATACGTAACGACGAATAAATATTTATTTTGACAAATCAAATATACGTAATACTATGTATGCTCGTATTTGATTACAATTATATTTTGCAGCTGAGGAGAAAACACAGCTGTGGAGTTTTCGTGTCATCGTGTTGACGTGTAGTCACTATTACAATAGTCGTGCCTAATAAACATATTACATACATAATCATACTAACATAATTACATAAATAATATATTTTTGGGCTGGACACTCGTTTTTTTGTTTTTCTCGCCACTTTTCAGTAAGTAGGTACCTAAGGTTTTCGTTGTCATAGTTACTTATTGATAAAAACATATTTTTTTTGATTCATAGATTTTTCTTGTAGAGGAAAAATATAGAGTAGCGGGCTACTTAATATTTTTATGGGTACAACACTACCTCGGCGGACGTTCAAAACGTTGCCATCAAGAATTAACACACGATAAATTACCGAATAAAATATATTATTTTGAAACGGAGAGGCGTAGAATTCCACAAACTCTTATGGGAGGGGGAAAAAATAACAATAATAAAAAAAGCGCAAAGGACAAAGTTTTGGCGCGCATTTTAACGTCTTAATTATAATAATATAGTCTCGGCCGTGTACGCGGCCGGCTTTAACGGGTTCTCGGGGGTCCATTAGTTGCGTAACTTTTACCCGACTGTTTTGTACAAATAACGGACGTGGCGGCGGCGCGTGGTCAAAACCAATTTTCCAGATGACCTAATTTTCGCCGTTTTATCTTATTTTTTTTTTTTTCGTACCCTTGTCTAAATAAAAACAAGTCTATCGTCTCTAACTTTTCTCACTTCTTTTACTCTTCTTGCAGTTAGATTTCTCCCCGCCCATATAATCTTCACTGCGTACCTGCACTCACACATCGCAGCAAAAACGTTATCGATAAAAGTCTTCTTGCACATCTACTCACTCACGCACGATTATACAACTCCGGCTTATGGCTTTGAATTACCCACCATAATATTGGAGACGTGTAACAGTTATGTCACCCCCTCCCTCTTTTACCGACGTTACAGGTGTTTCTTATACGTGTACGACGCTTGTGTAATATGATATAATGTTAGCTTGACACTATGATATACCTATGACATATTCATTTATTCGTTGATTTCGTATGGGAAATTTCACAACTATTATTGTGCACTAGAAGTCATCAATGTCCGGTCATTTTTCATATTTTGTATATACAATTGACTACCTGCCTCAAGTACAAACTTCAGAAATATATCTCTTACAACTATATTATTCTACTACAAAATCAAATTATCGTTGTACTGAAATTATTATAATATATTATTGTAACCAGTTAAGCGTACCAATGTTAACAATACCGTATTATGGTAAGACGAAACCTAATAAATAATATATGAAGCGGGTACTGTGAAAAGACACATGCCCGTTAATACTATACGTATAGTATATTATAGGATAATAATTGGTTTGAGCCCATTTAGGCCTTCCACATTTTCCTCCACGTTTCTCAGTGCGTCGCCGTTTCTTCTTCATTCAGCATTCCCAGTAACTTCAGGTCTTCTTCAACCCGATCTTCCCATCGTTGTCCTTCTCCTTGTTCAGTTTTATTAGGTTTCCATTTCGAGACAATCCGCACTGGTTCTCGAGGGTGGCCACAATATTGGTTCTTAACCCTAAATAGTGAACTAAGTTCTCTGTTTGGTATAATAATTGGTATAATTGTTTGGTTAGGGTTCTTATAGTAATATTGTGTACTATTTATATTTAGACATGTATAAGAGTTGGGGTTTATAATTGCAGTCAACGTGCGACGGAACGAATATTATGAAGACATATGCGATCACTGATTGCTCACCGGCTAGCGAATTCATTACCCCCAGAGCTCGAACGTCTCTCGATTATATCGCCATATTGGGTGGATATCGTTAAAATCAAAAAGACTTACATGATTATTAAATTATAAAGGATTCGTCCCAAAAACCTCGTGTGTATAAGTGTGGAGAGTGTGACCATGACGACTATAAAGGGAAACAGACAACAGTATAATATTATAATATTATATACCTACGTGGTTTTAATACCGGGTCCAAGATAATTTTACGATGCCGTTATTGTGACGTGAAGAGGGTCGGGTATGTATTTTTTTTCCACCGGCAGGCATACATTGTTTATTTTTCTACTATAGAATTGTTTGTTTTTCATTTAATGTAAACTTATATAAACTTTTAAAATATATAGGTAAAAAAAACAAAAACAATATCAATAATAATAACAGTATACAAAAGAAATGAAAAGTCGTGCAGATATTCGTACCTACCTGTTATCGGAAATATATTGACAATTTTATTCGTTAAATTATGGCAATTATTTCTGAACACTTTAATCTCTAAAGTTTAGAGTTGAGGAAATAGGAATAAATGGTTTAGTTGACTTTTTTTTTTAACAACTCAGTACTGTTTATTAATAAAAGGAATGGTATAGTGAAAATATAATATATTTTATTGTTGTATTTTTTATTATCATGCGCAGTCTCAAACGTCTGAAGTTAAAGAGGATTTATATGTACGTAATATTATAGTTTTTCATGAATTTCATGAAGCTGATGATTGAAATAATGTTTTTCTGACTGTATGATTTTATTTTTTAGTAACATTAATTTCGGGAAAAAATGAACACTTTTGATATAACATTTAGAAAATAATATTAATTATACAGTAATCATCATTCATCAATATGAAAATAGTGTATGGAAATAATATAATATTATATTGTATGTAAATAATCAAATTTATGTGATTTATAAATGTTGTAGGTACTGTAAAATGGATACCTGAAACACAAAACTAAGTAGACGAGGTTAGAAATAAACTCTTGCAAAGGAAAATTACCAAATCCGGATTTTGCAAATCGTCAGCTCACGCAGAAAAATGTATTTCATATTGGGTGGCAGCAAGAGCCTTAAATATTATTTTAAGAGTACACAGTATATCTAATCAAAATTGAAATACCATAAAAAATATTGCGAAAGCTCAGATAATGTTCTTAACTTTGAGTTGTTGCTTATAGGTCACTCTAACAGTTGGCACTAAAACTCACAAAAAAAAAAAATTAGTTCTGTTGAACGTCAATTTGGTAAATTAGACCTGATTTCTCAGAACACATAATATAGTGCGCTGATATTTTTTTGTATGTTTTTATTAATCATACCTAGCAAAATATAGTACAGATATCATCCGTAAGCATAATATAAACGTATAGTTTCTTAATATAACTATACAATTCTAATATAGACATATACTTATAACAATAATAGTTATTCAAATTACTTGATTAGAAAATTAACTAATTAGTGTATAGGTAAGTGAAAAGTAAAAAAAAAACTTTTAATTAGTTTAGGTTCATTTTCGATGATATTATTTTGTTGAGTGAGCTAAACAAACTATAGGAACGCGGCTTACACGAGTTTCGTTTTGAACTGCATGTAAAATGTGGGTTGACTTTTTACAGTGTCACAACGAAGATATAATATGAGTTTGGGTGCCATTTGCGGGGGCAAAAAAAAACATTTAAGGATACATCTTATTCTTATCTACAGCTTTCTTTTTTATTCGATACATGGAATTTTAATACATCTTTAACATTTTAAAAAGGCGGGGATCGTTGATTCGTTTTCCATTTATCAGATTCTGTAAGTCTTTTTGGTAAAAGTAATTGTAAATTTGAGTCATTTAAAGTTGAAAATATTTTGCCCTTTTTATTCTTATATTGTGGTGTCTCGTTTATATTTTAGTCAAATGAATAATGATTGACCATACATTCGTATCAAAGTATCTCGACTTTAACAGTTTTTTTGTTGAGGCAGCCTGCGAATTATAATATTATTTTAACTATATTATAACAATATGCATTTTCACTTATCTATCAGTGACCCCATACACATTTGAGATCAAGGCATCAATTAGCAATATGGTAAAAAGGCAATGTAAAGATATTACGATTGAGTAAATTACCAATGGCTAAAAGTAATTATTAACACTATACCATAATATAGAGCGATGCCTGCGAAATTGAATGCTCGTCAAACGTAGTGAATTAACTCAGCTTGTTAACTTAAAAATAAAAACAATAACGCTCGTGGGAAATTTTTAAAATATAAATTTTAAATTATTGATCCTCACGGCTTTACTTACACGAAGAAGGCGTCCGATAAACCGATAAACCTGCACCATCGAGTGAAGTGGAAAATTGGTTCAGATCGACTCGTTATACGTGGAAACACGATGAATCTCACGGGAGAAAATCCCAATATTTGTGTTGGGTTTACGTATTATAAATCATTTTTTTCCGCATGGAATCTTATACAGACTCATAATGACTATAAGAGTTTGCATGTGTAAAAAATGAACCGCGCGCTCTATACAGTCTGAGATAAATAACTGCTGCGACCAATAAAAATATTGTTGTTAGGGCCGATACCTTTATCTATAACGGTAAGTATAAGAAATGTTATTGTTTTAAATTAATAAAAACATTAGATTCCTTTTTCATTTTTTCATGCATTCTAAATATTATTACAAAAATAAAGTAGGCACCTCTATGAAAACTCTAACCTACGGGCTATTTTTGAAGTTTGAATGATATAATATATACAATAAAACAATCAAGATATCGGATATAAATAATACATTTATATGATTTACTAGAATTTATGAATAGGTAGTCTTATCATACCAGCCAGGTTACTCTAAATTGTCAGTAGCAACATTTGAAAAATGCTTCAATTAAATGAGCTTTTCTAGTTTTTTCCAAACTGTTATTCTAATCCGAAAATGTGCAGTTATTCAATTTAACTATGAAATAATTAGGAAACAATATGTACAAAGTAATGTTTTCTGTATCATACATTTTTTTTTCTTAGTTAAAATATATAAAATGTCATAACAAGTAATATGTGATTTTATGATTTTATATACAATGCATTACAAATGTAACAAAGTTCTAAGTATGAATGGAATGTGTTTTGCTAATGTTACCTCAATGTTATGCAGTTCTATATATTGCAACGTAATTTATCTTAAAATAAATAATGTCATATATTATATAAATATTATATCTTTATTTAACTTAAAGTCTTAAGTGATGACATATATAATATGATATTATGACAATTGATAACCTGCCGATATGATGATAAATGACAAATACTGTTCCTGGTAAACTATCATTACACGTGAAGATACCTTTTTACATATTTTAAATAATGTAAATATTATGAATATTTTTCAGACGAAAACAATGTTTGTATTTTTTTCTTGCCACCTCAAGGGGTTGTTTATTATATACACAATTTAAGCCTTTGGCCATTTAAGTAAATTTAGAATTATTTTCAGGTTAATAGCATTTCAATCGCCAATAATTACAAAATAACGAGTGATGTAATTTTCAAGCAGGTAAGATCAAGTGAAATTATTTTAAATTGGCAGTTAGCTTTTTTTAGAAAAAAAGCATATGGGATAGTTTATCGAGTTATAATATTATGATGATGATGATTATGAGTGATTATTTTCATAATTTAAAACTAAGTGTAAAGCGAAAAATAAAAAAAAAACATAAGGTTTAGCAGTTTTTTTTTAATCTGAATTTTACGATCTTAACTGTCTCACTTATTTCTAACTTAAGTGCCTCGTGATGCCTTATGCCTTAAGACTAAGGCATTGTGTTTTAAAGAGCAACAAATATATTTTATTTTATTTTTTTTTTTTATTGATCTTAAGCTTCGGCAACTGAGGCCATTAGCTGTAGGTTGTGGTACTGTAGGGTTTTTGGGACTGTTGGGTTACTGTAGGGTTATGGAACACGTGTGTGTTTGTTTGGCAGAATTTCTAGTGGGCACCCGTAGGTTTCTGCCATACCCGGTTGGGGGATGGCGGCCTCTCTCTCCAGACACGGTGACTGCCCGGAGAGAAGTGCCACACGTGACCGAGATTTGAACCGGCGACGGTGCGCGTTGCGACCGACGCGTTATCCACTCGGCCACTCCGTCCCCCATATTTTATTTTGCTCTGACTCTAATGGAACTCCAAATAATTTGATAACTTATTGTTTTAGTAAAATTTGATAGACATTGAAACATAATATTACGTTTATTTAGAGAAACAGTCATAGTGCAAAAGTATGAAGAGGGGTTCTGAGTTTGTTAATGCTAAAGTAGAACAAATATATAATACTTAAAGAACTATGCTATAATCCTATATGACTCTTTGAAGAGAATCATAAAATCAACCAATATATACCAATTAATACTTATTAGTAACTAATTAGTATCTATGACGGCAATTTGATTATTTTAAGTCGGTGTGTGTGATAATAATATAGTTATATTGTTATTATAAGTATCTATAGTTTGATTTTTAGAAAACATTTAAAATAAATAAATATGCCTAGTGCACCTGTACATTTATATGGTACATAGTACCTATGGCGTACAAATGTTATAAATATTATGTCTTATAGCATGTAAAAAACGACTGTAGCTTCTATACGTGGAAAATACTTTTTAAACTCTTATTGACGAAAAAAATATTTTTCTATCGAATAATTTTTTTCATCACTTATTATTTTTCCCTGGTAGTTTCCAACTCTGTAATTTTTTCCCTTGGGATTTTATTCAATGCCCTCTTACACATTTCAGACTTATTATATGCTTTAGAAGATTGACATCAATAAAAGACCAATTTATTTATTACGTAACAATTTTTAGGGGTATTAAAACAAACATTTACACATTTTTCCCACTTCTACTATTATATTTATCAACGTGATATTCGAATTAATTTTACTTGCTTTAAATTTATATTAAAACACGAATACTGTGAATAAGGAAACTGAATTATTTTGTTTAACTGTTAAAGTTAAGTAATTGTGTGGTAGTTATAAGTACATTGTTTAATTATTGAGCGGTACAATATTCCTCTTATTCTTTAAACATAAATAGGGTGAACTCCGATTTTGTTTGTTGTTGAACAGATTACACACAGACATAGTCATTGGTTATGATGTGAAATGATTTCGGTCGTTTGCAGGATAAAAATATTGGATCATAATGATTTATTAACATTTTAAAAGTATGATAATTATAATGTTCGGTATGGTAACTCCAAGAACGTGGCTCACAAACAAGGTGACCACAATACTTTGTTTCAATCGAAATAACCTTAATGTCATTAATATTGTGAAATTCATCTCTCCCAGTATATTATATCGTCAGATTCACTTACACGTCAGAATTCATTTCGTTGGGTAGTTAAAATTGTCGGTTTAAATTTGAGAGAAAACTATATAAGCTCCCAACATCACATCTACAACACCGTCTTATGTCCACGTGTAAAACAACTTTAATTTCAAAACTTTCAGACACGTTGCTTATTTTTTTTCAACAAAATATTATTGTAGTTAAATGTTTTCACGGGAAATGTTTCTTTTATTCAAAAAATGTCGTACTTGACGAACAAAACAGTTTCACGAATATTGCATAAAATATAATTACAAAGCGAAAAAGAGGGTGTGGAGTAGAGTGAGTGGTGGAGAAACGTAAGTATAGTACAACTCAAAAGAAACGTTACTTCAAAAATAACATTTAAATCTGTGTAACGTAAAGCGGGGGGTCACATGGTCGATCGTCTTATTTTCACTGTTGCCGAGAGCGATTTTGTTTTTATGTTTTCGACTTGCAGATTTTCTTGTAGGTATAGATTATATTATGTGTATCGAATTTGTTGATGTTATATTTTTAAAAATGTGCTATACATGCTTACTGCAGGCCGCGGGTGCCATATTTTGACAAAATCAAAATATTGGGTTTATTTTATGTCACTCTTTGTTGGGGTGGCTATATTTTAATATGTATAAAGCGTTATATCATGCATTAAGTATTATAGGTATGTCACTGTCACACGAAAATATGGAATCAAGAACTTATTCATTGTTCTGTTTTATATGCAGGACTTTTTTTTTTAAACAATATGTTAGTCAAATAATTAATACCAAGCCCCCCCCCAATTGTATAATCATTATTACCTCAGGAGTCATATGAATACCTATAATTCAAACAGTGTTTACGCAACTGTATTGTGAGATATTATACATAAGTATCATAGTGGTTGTGTGCCTACTATTCAAAAACAATAATTTTGTTTACTATTTAAAATGCTCATGATTACGTCGGTATGTATGTATGTATATGAATGCACTATTAACACTAAATGAATTATACATTTATAATAATTTAGAACTTTGAGAACAATTTAACCTAGAAATCTTTTGTTGATTTGAGAACGTTTTATTTGAATTATTAAGTGTGACAAAAAAAAAAAAAAAAATGCAAGGACATGAAAAACTGTCGTGTTTCTATACCATTATCACTGTTAATAAAGACAGCATAAAAACAAATTTCTAGTTAGAAAATAATTACGTATTGAAGACTAGGTCAACTGAACGACGAGATATTCCATGTTATAAACCTACCTAAGATGAATACTTATATTGCGTAATTTCATTTATAAAATTTATTCTTCAAACATTATACACGTACACTTGCAGCGTGCATCTAATGTACACATAACCACGACGATCGTCGAACTTTGACCTGCAACCGACGAGGACCGATGGGGACAAACGGCACTTGAAACGCTTATATATATATATAAGGGTAAGGATCGGTGTTGGCGTCGTGCACACATCATATATATTTAAAATATTATTATTACGAATGCATTAATCACGCGTCTGGAAAGTTCATGTGCTGGCGGAAGGTAAGTACCTGCTTATTATAATTATAATTTATAAATTATAATACATCTCCAATATGGACTAGGATCAAAGTTTTAATTGGTTCGTCATTTTTGCTTAAAGTCTAATGTATGTATGCGTTCCAGATTTTAAGCCACACTTCACACAATACACATTCAAATCATACAATAACGACAATTGACGGATAACATTGCATCGGGGGTGGTGAATTCTATGACATTATATTAAATAGGGTGATTTATCAAGTACGCTCATCTCCTACTTTCCTTCAATAATGCAGTATTCAAAACCTGATTTTTAGAATATCTAAATACTTGTCCATATTTTCAAATTCTTGAGATTTTTTATACTTCATAAGGATTTTGTGCTAAGCAAAAAATTATGTTTTCCAAATGAGAACCTTCCTTGTTTACTGTAAGTTATTTAACGGCTAATTTTTCTGAAAATGTTGTATTTTGTTTAGTCTTCAACGAATTTAATTTTGTTAACTGAGGATAATATACATGTCCAAGATATTAGGTTTGAATGATATGGGGGCTATGATTATTTGGAAATGTTTAATTAATATTAATCCATGAACATATTTTATAATTTATAAAAATGGTCAAAATATTATATATATAAACCAGTTATATACTAGTTATTTAATATGTATTAATATATAACACAACGGTTCTCAACCTGTGGTACGCGGAGAGCTCATAGGTGGTACGCGAAGAAAATCTCAAAAAAAATTGCTACGAATTATTATTAACATTAAATATTATTTGGTTTATTTAATGTTTATTTGATGGTGTGGAGGTCGTTTGTAATAGTATAGTTTGTAAGGTATTTTGGCAAAAGAATTATTTATTGACTTGACCAGTGATTCTACCCTAAAAACCACTTTCAAAACCAAAAATATCACTAATTTTTGGCTGGACGTGAAACAAGAATACTCGGCATTGTCCACACAAGCTTTACAGTTTCTAATCCCTTTTGTATCAACATATCTGTGCGAAAATACATTTTCTCACTTATTGTACACAAAAAATACATATAGAAGTAGATTAAACATAGAAAATAATTTAAGACTTAAAGTTAGCAATTTGGAGGCCGATATTGACGTCATCGTCCGTTCAAAACACCAATCGTCTCAGTGAAATAAAAAGTAAACCATAATAATTATAATAATTTTACATATTTAATTTTTTTTTTTTAAAGTTTTTTTCTTTCTGTGCATTAAATACTCAATTAAATACTTTATTTTTTATTTTTTATTATAAATTTATATATTTTGTAATTCCTAATGAAATAAAATTCTATGTATACATATAACATAAACGTATACATTATTAATGAGCAAAAAAAAAAAAAAAATGGTCAGGTGGTACGTAAAAATTTTCAAATTGTGTAAGTGGTACGTGACTATAAAAAGGTTGAGAACCGCTGATATAACAGATATAATCTGTTTTATATTTTTTTAGAACCATTTTTGAGGACTATAACATCCCTAGTATAAAAATGTGTACAACTAAGAAAACACTAGTTCAAATTTGAAATTGTATAAGTAATTAAACATTTAAAAAAAAAATGATACACTAAATAATTTAAAATAAAAAAGAAGGGTTCTCATTTGAAAAAAATAAGTTTAATTTGAACTACATCTAATTTATAAGAATTATTATTATTATACAATTAAATATAACGAACACATCATTATAATTTTTTGATATTTAACACAATCATCTGACTTGACTTGTACTTATTTTGTTCAAATTAATTACGTTAATTAACGTAATTAATACTGTTACATTATTTTATAAAAATAAAAATAATGATAAATAAAACTTGTCTGATAAAAGTGAATTTTACGTATAAATGAGTTGAGTATTATTATTTAATATTTATCTTGAAATTCAAAATCAATGTTTCGTTAAATTTTCTTTAAGATTTATAATACTAAACTTGACCAAAATTTATAAAATTTAAAAGATATTGTGAATTATTACTATGTACCTAACTATCCATATAAAATACTAAATATTAAAAATGTCAAACAATTCGAAAATGCATACACCGAAATGGAAAGATTATTTGTTTTTCAAAGGTATAAAGTTTGGAAATATGTTACTATAAAGTATAAGTTATAATACCCATATATAATGTGTAGTATTTACTAAGTTATTACATCAAGTTACTCATTTGATGCAAATAAAGTTCACTGAAACGCAATAATTAGTACGATGCTTATTTATAAAACGTTGTTTCGTAGAAAAAGTAACATTTTTAACTAACTGGAAAATCTATATTCAATTTCAAGCAGGGTTGGCACTTCTGGAAATACCGGGAAACGATAACGAGAAGAAATATTCCCATTCCCAGATATTCCTGAGAAAACTGTTAAAAATGAATATGTTTTCAGTTTTTATTTTTTGTTGTAACAGAGAACCACGCTCTGGTTTATATATTATGTACATGAGTATAACTGTATTATTTTGTATTTATAATTTCAAAATGTAATATTAAATCCTACTATACAGTACCTATACAAGGTACAGGATGAGTATTCATCATTGGGAACACTTAATATTTTTATCAGAAAAAAAAAGTATCTATAGTATCTATCTACCTGCTTAATTTTGTTCAAATAAAGAGCTTTTATGACAATAATATGAGATGTATAACGAATACAACTAGGTACTGCAGATCAAACTTATTTAAGAAGTTTTTAGATTCTGAGAATAATGAGAAAAATATCATGAAAGGTCACACATTACGTTTTGTTGATTATTAACTGTTATCATAACACTCCAGTCTAAGAACACCAACACAATAGATTTATATGATATTAGTTTTACCTATAGTATAAGTAGATAACTTCCCATTTATGTTCTCTAATCGCTAGTTAAAAGCTCTAATATGGATAAGGGTTTATGCCCTAAGGTGTTTAGACCAAAATGTGTCCCGAAAATCATTATTTAGATTTTTATCTGTCCAAGAAATATAATTCGTTGTTCTTAAGTCGTATTTCATCATTTGATAGTTTATATTTATATTACCTTTCTGCGGTATCGCCGGTATCTATAATTTTTTAAAAACCTATTTGTTGAATAGTACGATTTTGAGTACTTTAAATATAAATAAATAAAAAAAGACTGATTTATTTTATAGATTGTTTTTAATTTAAAATTAATTATTATTAACAGTTATAAGAGAATTGTTGAATTAATTTTTTATTTAGTAAGTACTTATGATTGTAATAATTGTTATTTATTTATTTGTATTAATTTAATATAAAATCAGAGAACTATAATGGCACTCGTCGATTCTGCCAGTACAGGTTCACATCAAACACATTTTTTCGTTTTTCATAATTTTAGCAGTTTAGGTACCTAATTGAATTTTTAAATAGAAATTTAGCAAAACTCTTGAATGTGTAAATAAAACACGACATTATTCAGCTTTTAGATAAGTATACTATAATTAATTCTCACAATTCCTTTTCTGTATGATTTTCGGGAATTTCCCATCCCTAATAATTCGAAGCGATATTTAGATATAACACGACAAAATTCAAACATTATTATTAAATTATTTTTCACACTGAAATAAATATAAATACAATTGTTTTTTGAGCGACAATAATGAGCTTGCGTTGAAAATAATTGCCAGAAATTCATACGCCAGTATGTATAATTAATGTTGTCCCGCAGGACTCACACTCGATTTCACCTCACCACATCGACTGAGTGACTCCTCCTCAATCATTATAAACCGCACGTGGTCAGTCGGTGTCCATCAACAAAATCGCTTCAAGGGTGTGCCCATATAACTGTTGAATAATAATATTAAAATATAGACGAACAGTTGTTGGCTTTTATATTTCCATCGGCTTTCGTCGACCGGAGGCGCATACCCGTTACATGCGTTTACATCAAATGTCGTTAATTCTATTTTATTATCCTTGTGGGTATTTCTTTTTATCACGGAATAATGTAACTATTGAGATTTGAGATAGACTAACCTACCTAGCTGTTAACCACTTGTCGAGTTAACGAAACGTTCTTAATATTATTATGCTATATAACGCCTATGGCGTGCGGATAATAACAGTATATAATAATGACATGTTATGTAAATTATAATAATTGACATCAACATAATATAATTATAGACAAAGCGGAAGAACAATTATTTGTAAGAAACGGAATGCCTATCTACAAATACAAATCTATTGAAATATAAAGGTGAGAATGTATATTGTATTTAAAATATTTAGGTGTTTTCTGCATTTTTTTATTTGGTCGATTTAAAAATAATATATATTATAAGTAGGTAGTTAATTAAGTAAAACGTACAAATTGTTATAATGCACGATGTATTTATTAAACGGCACAACCAAAATTTAAACACAATAATGACATGTATCGTGTATGTATAGGTATATATGACATAAATATTATTTCATGTTTACGTTGTAAAAAATAAATAAACTATATTTATATAACACTACAACGGACGTCAACGGTGTCTTTATAATAGTGATTTAAAACACAAAATCCAATTGTCAATAATAGAAAAATATGTTCAAAGCAGAAATAAAAAGAAATATAGTGATGGCCATTGGTGGTCGTGTATAAGTCTAAGACCACTACTGACGTTTCGTTCGAGTTTTTACGGAAACGTCCGAGTGGACACAAGGGGTCAAACATAAATCGTGACGTTCGTGTAAAGCCACTATGCGATGATGAACACATAGTAATATTTATATCTTTCAGACATAAATACATTTAGTAATCGTCTATTGACATGCTTGATTTATTATTCTATTATATTAATGCCTTGTGTGATATTATAATATTAAGTATGTGAAAATAGCATAATTTGTTAGGTGTTATTAATAACTGTATAAAATGTATTATAATATTTTAGGTATGATAATATATTTACGTACCACAATGCATACTAGACATTTTCAAATTTGGCGGGGGCAGGGGTCATGAGGTCAGTCAAGTGCATAAGATAGAAGGATTCTTATCTTCTCACACTAGTGTCACTACATTTTTTAATTTTTATTATATACAATTTACATATTTATACAAATATAATACTGTTTTATGATATAAGTAACAACTATTAATACAACAAAGTATCTGAGTTTACGAGCTTTATCAAGAACATAATTAATACTCATTTAACGCTACAAAATATTTTAATAATTTTTAAGAAGTATGCTATAAATCACCAGGATTCTGACCGGTTTTTAATACGTGATTCAAATAATATCAACAATCAATTATCAAAAAATCAATAATCTCAAACATAATAAGCATTGATATTGACAAGTAGACGCTTTTGATTACATAAAATATATCATTTGATATTTTTCTCTGTACAATAATGTGTACTTCCTAATGTTAATACATTATTTTAACTACCATAATCTGTAGGTACTATGTACATACTTTCATTTGCTACTGAAATATTTTCAAAGTGATTTTAAAATTGTTTTGAGGTTTGAGTCTCTATAGGTTCCACAATATATTTGTAAACTATTTAATATATTTGATCCAGTTAATATTTTGAATTTGACATGCCTGTTCTTATTATTCTGATTCTTTTTATTATTATTATTATTATTATTATTATTATTATTATTATTATTATTATTATTATTTATAAGTATACTATAATGAAATACATAGGTATAGAATGTTGAGTTATGATGTTAAACTGTTGAAATACATTGCAATGTGTGTTCAGAAAACATGATTATACCAGGGTTGTTGTTATTTTTAATTGGGATAAAATAATGTTATTAGGTAGGCATGCATTGTGTTTGAAATAGCTTTGAAGTATAAAATACTTAATACATTATTGACTGTTGTATAATATTATATTATAGCATAAGACGTTTATTTTGCTCTGTTAGAACCTTCTGGTATCAACTAATAATTCATTTAACATATATGTGGTGTAATAAATCGTAATAATGTATCATAAGACTTAAGTTGTATTTAAAATTTTAATGTTAATTCTTCATTTCTTATGCCTATATAAAATATTATTAATATAATAATATATTTTGAATAAAAATGTTTTTTAAATATTTAGTCGCATTGTCGGAATTGAATGATATATTTATGTTTAATGAATAAACATTGTTTTCCCGGCTTTGAGTAATTAAAATGCCGGGATGATTCATTTTCTGATTAGTTATGTATTCACGAATAGTCATAATATTAAACGAGTACAATTTTTCTCGGATTCTCGTGTGTTCATTAAATAGATTGTTATCAGCTGCAGTGAATGATATAATATATGACCTTTATTTTTTCACAATCGTGTTGTGACTACCTTTTGTCTCTATTTAACTTTAAGCTATGAAACTACCCTATACCTTACACACTTCAGTTACATTACATGCCGTTTATACTATATGAATTACTATAAACTTTTTAGTATTTAAGTTATATTTTACTGTGACATTGTGTTTCTGATAGATGATAATTGTTCTGATTTAATATTCAATTGTCTGACTAATAATATAAAAATATACATTTTGCAATATTCATGAATAAAATAAATCGTTCAAATGGTTTTTAATATCTTCAATCCAAATAGCTGTGTATTTATAAAAATGAAAGCTCGCGCAAAACTACTTTTTTCTATATATAATTTAAATTAAATTATTCCTAATTAGTTTTTGTAATTTGTATAGTTTTTAATTATAACTATGGAAAAATGTGTTATTTTAACATTGTATATTGCACAATGCATGTTTCTACCAAAAACATATTTTCAAATAAAACAAAATACACATAAATATAAATAAAAATATAAACTTATTTTAGTGTGATAGTTATTTGTGAATAATTCTTTAAAAGTAATCTCAAAACAGTCCGGAAACTGTTACCATTATAAACACGATAAATAAGGATTTTTTTTTAATTTCAAGCCTCCAGCATTTCTATGGTTAACCTTTAAATAACAAATTTAAAAAAAAAGTTAAACAAATAAAATTGAGGGAAATTATGATTAAAGTTTTTTTTTTTCGTTAAAATGTTTGTGGGATTTACAATAAATAATCTAATATTTGTTCACATATAAAATGTATTTACATAACTCTAGTTGGAATATTCAAATAGTATTTTAAAAATTAGTTCCAAAATATCTAACAAATCAACTTTTTAATAAACACAATTGTTGTTTATACATTACATACTTTTAATTTATAGTGTTACCTATACCTATGTTATTATTGTTGGAAAAACTTATAGTGACATTGATGTACACGTATTGTAATTTATGGTAAAATTAATGAAAGTATTATTTTTATTATTACAATAGTACTATGCAATCGTGATTTATCCTTGATTAAATATGAAAAGTACATATTATTTTATGTCAGAACGTTACAAGAGACTGAATACCAATTGTCTTATTATGAAATAAAAGCATCGTCTAATAACGTAAAATTGTAATTGCACTAACCTAACGTCCATTAAATTTGCCAATACTCAACGAGCTGTAGACCGCTGAGTAGTGTTTCAACCGCAAAATACTCATAACGGTTTCTTAGGGGGACACCTCACCAAATAATTTATAGCTTGCTTGCACGAATCAAGCTGCCACCAAAGTATAGTCACCTTAAAGCATGTCAGCCATGGGTATTACGATGTCAAAGACAACGCGTTGGCGGCCAACTACTGGAAGTGACTGATGCGCACACAGCGAACGTAATAATAATTCTCAACTACCTACACACAGTTGCCGTATAACGCCACAAAACGGTTTGTACACGGTGATATTAAATCTCGGCCAATTCCCGTGAGATTCATTCGTATGTGATAAAATATTAATTATGTTGTAATACTATGTAGACATCACCACATCAGTCCCGTTACAATATTATTATGATAAAAAAATATTTGAAATGAATTAATATCGTTTTGGACTAAATACATTTACAGACATATTATTTTAAATATTAAAAAAATAATATAATATTTATATTATTTTAAATGTTTATTATATTATCCATACTACTAGCTGTAGTTATTGAGGGTTGTCAAAAGTATTTTTGAGAATAATCATTTACTATGGGTACCCACGTATTCTGAAGACGATATACACTTATATTAAAACAATAATATTTCGTAGAAAACTACAGTATACTTTGATGTGATAGCTGATGGAACTACACAGAACTATGTGTTCGTAGTACGCATTAGGTTAGGTAAATAATATTAATGTATTTGACGACTGATGGCGGGTTCATGTATGGTATGAATGCAGTTGTTTCTGAGTTATATAGGCGAAGAGCTATTACGGCGTTTCTTAAATCGTAATGCACTTACTCTCTAAAAAAAAAAAAAAAACCACCCACTGAGATTTCCTTTGACTTTTATTAACATCACTACCCGTGACCTCAGTCGGTTCTGCAATGCCTTAAGAAGTTTCTCCTGCAAGCTCCAGGTAATTAAAAACTACCTCAGATAAAACGATTTATCAAAAAATACATCAAAAAAGAAACATTAAGTTCGAAGGAAATATCCCTTTAAATTTCGTATAATGTTTTAAAACGAATTATTCTAAGAAACAAAATATAAATGAGTGATAATATTTGTTATTATTTATAACTTATTAATTACATCTGGTCCTCATCTGGTCCTAATGACCGAAACCCTTAACGAGAAGAAAAAGAAGAAGAAGAATAATATTAATGAATACAATTTTCAAATCACTATAACTCTATCATATAAAGTATAAACCCATACCATAGACCTATTGGCTATTACTATTAGAACACAAAGTTAAATAACCCAAAAACTCCCTACACATACGAATTTTGATTCTGATACGTTCAATTTTTCAACCAAATATTCACTAAATAATTTACAGTTGAATTGACATCAAGCCAAATTGACATTTGAAAAACAAAAGTGTGTAACTCCACAATACACTCCTTAAGTAGTACATAAAAAAAATATCAATAATTTAAAAATACTATGGTCTTTAATTATATTTAAAAATTCACAAAACCAGAATATGAATGAATTTATTGTTAAAGGAAAAACGAGGGTGGGTATGATTGGTGAATCATCCTGTATATTAGATTATTTATATTATAGTTATGAATAATTAATACGAGATAATCAAATTAAAATAAGTGCGGCTTTTTCTTTTTAAAATTACGTACATACATATTTATATATTTATTAATTTTAACCTTTTTCTCATAATATTATATCCAATAGATTTTTCCGGCTCCGAAAAATCACACTCCAATATGTGGCATAAAAATCACCACGATATGTGGGAGCCGGGAGGACGAGTAATACATTACTGTAGAGAGATGTCATGTTATATACATCGTATGGCGCATTTCGTTAGGGCATAACACGAGTTTCATTTCGATACACGGTTTGCAGGTTTGAATTTGTTTTGAATTTATTTTCCTCAATGGCTCAGTCGTATTGAATAATGCGTATCCTACGACGCGTGAAAAACATTTCCGGCAACTACTCCAGTGCTTGTACACACATTTATGATATGCTTAATAATGTATTATTAATACACCTATATATATAGGCACCTGGGTGGCGCAGGGCGAGTAAACGTTTTTGTTAAATTGAAAAATCTCAAAGTAACATTGATTTATCGAGTCAACAAACCGCGCGTTTCACAATGTTTTAATATCGTTCTAAACCCTTTTTATTTCCCATCGGAACATCCGCCTCCCGCCCCATCTGCCGTCACCGACTACTACCCGTGTATTCATATTATATTATTAAAAAAAATGTTCTTAATTTGTTATTATTAGAACATATGGGACTCTGTGTAATAATGAAAATATCGTACGGTACACATGACGTATTGCTATTTGATGCATAATATTTTAATAATTACTGTCGTCCTTCAAGTGGTCAGGAATTTCCCAAACTTTGATTTTATAAAACCATCAATGATGATATTATTGTGTTTTTGGTATCCAAATCATGTCGTCAAAATTTTTTTTTAAATTTCAGTTTTGGACGAAAAAAATGAAGAAACAATTAATTATTACGGTTTGACTCCTGCTAAATTCGTCTGGGCCGTGGTATCTGATAAAATAGCCATGACTGGAGGTATTTATAGTACCTAACAGAGGTATGAATGAACAGTATATTTATCTGTTGCTTCTACTAAAAATATTTTAGGAAGGATGAGTGGTATGAAGAGAATTTTCTATTATAATTCTTGATATGTGGTGCTCCCCGTGTAAACCACATATTAATCAACTTTTGGAATTTTTTTTCATTGAAGTAATATCAATTTTTTTTGTTCAAAGTTAATTTTACGATTTTATTACCATATAATATAGAGACAATTATAAACATACAAAACAAACGAAGGACTCCTACTCCTAAGGGATGTGGTCCACCCTCAAACATACAACCATACATTTGAGCAAATGTTTAAATTCCCACATGAAACATAGTACCAGGTAAAAACTATCCATACATACGTTTTTTAAAGAAATCAGTAACATATTTATATATTTACTTAACAAATATCCTTACTTATTCAGACTTTGAACTGGTAATTTAAATGTAGTTGAAGAAGTTAATTTATTTGTTTAAGTATTGCAAAAACATCTTTAATCCAATTTTCAGTTGAGTTTGACAAGATACATTGTCAATGCTATATCGTATCATATAGGTTTTAAATAATAAAGATAAGTTAAAATATGGTAGATAGTTAAGATTTTGTTATAACTTTATACGCATAATTTATGAGTTAATGGTTTACAATTGCACAATTTACTATATGGGACATTTGTTTTCCTATAAGAACTCGCATAGCCGTAACCGTTTACCCAGTCTATGTTTCGTGTGAGAACTTACTAAACCCCGCTACACAAGTATAAATGTTATAGTAAGAATAATTTATACTATATATACGCTTGTCGAGCAAATATCATTGTATATTATTACTTATACGATGTTATGATAAACAATAATAATATCTAACTATAGTAAATAGCTGGCGAGTCATACCACGTGGAATTGAGACCAGCGCGATTTCGAGACAAATGCATCGGCATAAATCTCGCCGGGAAACTTTTAAAAGTATTTTTCAAGCAACGGAAGGAAACTTTTCGTTATTTTATTTTTTTATCGTCCGTGGGTTTGATAGGTCGCTTTCAATCTGCACACGCGTTAACTGCTCTTGGGACGACTGCAGTGTTGACAAATGATAGGGAAATGATAAATGCGAATAGAAAAGTTTTAGGTATTTTTTTTTTTTTTTTAACACGAGCAAAGAACGGCTCTCGAATTCCAGATTTCGTCGACGAGGTGGCCGACTACTATACGAGAGAAAGTAAAAGGCTTATTATATATTACACAATAACGGTACGACACGATGACACGATAATAATATAATGTCTAGTGAATTTTTTTTTTTTTAACGCGTTACACGAGACAAACAAAAAAAGAACACTACTTAAAATAAAAAAAACCGCTGTTTTTCGAGTAGACAAATTAATAAACAATAAATATTCAAGTAGATGCATATTAGCACGAAATCAATCGAATCAAATAATTTTAAAGTCTAATATATGTATAAGTACCTAGGTACATTTTTATTATATAACATCAGACATGCAGTCTTAAAATTACTGACGATTTTAAATTCATTTGCAAGATGATTGCACACATACAACTAGACTTATAACTTATTAGTTCCTAGTGAATAAGAATTGTACAAATCGTTGTACAATACGTAATGTAATAAATAATTTGACGAAGGCTATATTATTATAATCGATTGAACTACAGTGCTGGTTATATTTTATATACGTCGAATATCCTTGTACAGAGATGCCAATTATGTAAATAAGTTATTTGAAAAAAAAATATAGAAGGAAAATATTGCACCTTTCTTGGTTTCTTTCAATACAATCGTATAATATAATAAGCTGTATAAATGTATAATATAATGTTAAATAATATATATACATATTATATATTATACAGCCCTTTGAAAATGTTATTATCGACATTTACAATGAATTTACTTCTATGGGTGAACTTATGATAGCATATTTTATGCATTTTTCACTTTGACTGAATAAATTCATTCTTAGAATAGTTAAATTTAATTTACATTAGCATTTCAATTATCATTGAATATATTTATCTAAATCGAATGCGTATCATTGTATCAATAAAGCAGTATCGTAAAAAGATTTGTAGAGATGTTTTATTTTTTTGCTTCTTAATAATATTATAATACTATATCAACATTTATTATTTAGATAGGTACCCATAGAATAGGGAACTACATAGAGTTTAGAGTTCTATATAAAATGTATTCTATAATACAATAATATTCACAGAAACTTGAGCAAATACAATTATTATAAATAATAAGAATTGATTTTATATTAATAGCAACGCAGTATTAATATAAAAATAAAAATATATAAGATTTATACAAGCATTGTCCATTAATGTTGAGCAATTATTCTTTTGCATTTAGCCCATTTTACAACAATATTCGGTGTAATTATTTAATAAAAAAAAGTTAAATGCCATGTCGTATATGGTTGTCAAATTAGTCGTATTAGCCAATATTTTAAGGAGAGTTTCAAATAAAACTGAACAGCTAGTGAAAAAATAAATAGTTAAAATGTCGTTTCAAATTAAAGCATGATACAATTTTCTTATAATGATATGCTGTGGGACTGGAATGAATACTTTTGGGTACTTTTTACACCATACATAGACATTAGACATATTAGATTCAAAATAAGTAGTTGCACTAATTTGTTATTATTTTGAGACTAAATTTCAAGTTTAAACAAGACACATAATTATTATCTATATAAATATACTTTAGTGAGGGATGCAAGGAAACAAATAATTCCCTTTAAAGAATTTTTAACTTGAACTTGTTCGCTTCAAAGTGCATCAAATTAAAAAACGTAAAATTAAATCTGTCCCACACTCCCACCTATTTGTAAATGTTATTTTTATTTAGGTATGGTATGCCAAAATATACTTGCACATAATAAGCAAGAATTTTTAAACGTTAATTCAAATTTGCGTGGTCTTAGTTGTACCCACAATACATAAAAAAAATGTACAAATATATACTCCGACTAAATATCATTCTTATTTCATTCATTCAAAAACTTAAGTAATGGTTTTTCGTGGTTTATCTGTGAAAATATTTAGGGCGTGATTAGCATAAGTCTGTGTACCTTATCGCGTGCTAAATTATTGATGAAAAATAAATTGTAAGCAAACAACATATAGATCCGTTATATCGGGTACGTAGAATAACAGACAAACGAATACTCATATATTTACTATCAATTCACTCTAATATCAAAACTAACAGCTCACTATTAGTAGCATCCTCTAAATTCAAGTTGCAATGTACAATATATATGCTTTAGGATTTTGATGCCGGCATCTATCAAGGCTCGAACAAGTACGAAGAAAAAGGTTCCTAGTCGGAGAACATATAATTACTAAATGTGGAAGAATTTAGATTTACGTGTTTTAAAAATTTAAGTCGTATGTATTGTGTTGTATATATTAAACGTTGTGAATTCAGCTAAATGATATTTATTGAAACTATAATGTATACTATTATAATAGTCTACGACGTGTCTCCGGGGTGCACGGCCTGCAGCGGCTGCAGCGGGTCGTTGGATTCGCGGTAAATATATGAGACGGTGAGAGTGGATGGGTGGGAAGTGATGGGGTGGTGGACATTCGAGGGGAGAAAGAAAAAGAAAAAAAGACCAAAGTAAGACTGCGCGTTTTAAAATACGAGTTAGGGTAGAAACGCGCACATAGTAGAAAGACGACATAAAAACGTCGAATCGGTTACGTGTTCGGCATTTTCCCGAGTATGGCAGCAGCAGCAGCTACAGAGACGCCGCCGTCGGCGGGACATTTCCTTTGCCGAGACGGATTTAATTCAATAAGACCTATAATACACCGAGTGTACACTGCAGCAGCCTTTCCGGGCGCATAAAACACATTCGTGGCAGACCCCGCCGCCGCGGACGACACATTAGACGCGGTCCGCGTAGAATTATTGACGAGTGCGACCGTTTCGTCTCTTTCTGATTTTACTATCATTATATTACTATTATTATTATTTATTATTATTGTTATTCTTCTTCTTCTTCTCAGATTACAAGAGCAGCTATTGTATTAGTTGTATCCAAAATGTAGGCGATACGAGTGGTGAGCGAGCGTATAAAGGTATCTACTTACCTAATGTAGCGCCAGGATAATGACAGAAACACATAATAATATATAACTATCGGACCACATGAGTTTTATTAGACATTACACCGAAACTAATTCAATCACACGAGTCCAAGTAACCCATAGTCGATTTTCGATCCGTATTATTATTTTACCCGGCACATTCCTACGCTTTATAGTTTATACAGCCGTTATACAGGTCCTCACGGTCTTTCTCACTCTGCCGCCGTTATCACTCTCGTCCCATATTATCCTCTCTTATTCGCCCACTCTCTATACCTCTTCGCAGACAGAAACACTTGGAGGACACGGAGATAAACGCCGCCGGTGGCGGTGTGCCATGAATTTATAATGGTGTAGTTCCGAGAGGCCAAAAGGACACTCGAGTTTCACGCGCGGATGATAAATTCTGTTGATCTCGGTAATCGGAAACGCTCCACCACCACGCGGTCAAATCCTGAGCTCGGGCGTATTCCTAGTTTTCTACAACAGTCGCATTTTCTATCGTTCGCCCTCAACTACGTAGATGGCAGTTGAAAATAACGTTTTCCACATGCTCGGAGGTAGTAGACTCGTTAGTCGTTTCTCGTTTGCAGACTAAACACTTTTTAGTTTTTATACACAGTGTAAATTGCTTTGAAATTTTATAGCGTTTAGGTTTAATTTTCTTCCGTCTTTTGTCTGTAGATATAGCATTACAGAATTTTCCAATGCCTAATTTGTTTTTCATCATAATATAAAAACAAAATGAAAGTTTATACTAGACTAGATTTCACATACCCGATTTCTATATCCAATAACAGGCAGTTATATTCACAACTTTATAATTATACAACTGCAGAATAATGAAAAAAAAAATTATAAGTACTCGTAGTAAGTTTAAGCAGCTGATTTATTTATACACGATTAAGAGTTCTGTATTAAGCAGTAACTTGTTATTAACTATGTATAAAAGAAAAGGCGAAAAAATGAAAAATACATACACTACGAAAATTAAGCTAATTAATAGTTCTGCGTTTTTCTATATAGGTACCCACAATATCCACATCATTTATGGTTACCTATAAAAAATAGATAGTATAATATTTAAGA
This sequence comes from Myzus persicae, assembly GCF_001856785.1. Lineage (NCBI taxonomy): Eukaryota > Metazoa > Arthropoda > Insecta > Hemiptera > Aphididae > Myzus > Myzus persicae. Next base: position 113,043 of record NW_019104042.1, read on the forward strand.
CATGTGAAAGAATTATTGCAAATGTTAATCATTTGATTGGTAGGTGATATCAACAACGTATGACGTAGGAACTTCTATGAATTCAAAATATTATAATGATATAGAAACCAACGATAACGGTATTGGTGACCACGAAAATTATAGGAGAAGGACCTTCTCAGGAGGTACTTGTCTATTGACGGGCGAATGGGGCACAACAGGAATAATATGACTATGATGTGATATAAATTTTATTTTAAATATATTGACATCCCATTACTCGAATAATTGATCTACAGCCGATCTAGATGCGTATAGCTGAGTTTTGAGCGTATAGATATAAGCTCGCACATATTTTGCATTGCAAGTTTTTTCAAATAAAAGAGTACTAATAAAATATAACATCTGTTACATAGTATATAAAAATTATTCACTAAAATACCAAATGCACACTTTAGAATTGAGTATTGACCAACACAAAATACTTCGCCCAAGTTATTATTAATTATTAATATGACACACGGCGGTCAGTTTGACATTCACCATCAACACGAACAAACTTCCGATATATAATTACACTGTAATATACTATTTAAAATATATTGATAATTTTATTATTCTGGGTTTATAAACCATAATTATAATAATTATAATTGATACAAATCCGTAGCACAAGTGCTCAAAACCTCAGCTACGGAAAACTTATCCACTAGGAATAGACATCCTTTCCTGGATAAATAATATCGTAATAAGGTCAGGGAAGGTCGGGGGACCGGGGGAGATCATGTTACAACGACATTATTGTAAAGTTTTGGCTTTAATTTACTGATGTCTTATTGATTCACATAGAACTATTGAAGGCACACGAACAGAAATAATAAGTTAGAATGACATAAGAAATAACATTGACAAATTAAAAAAAATGTACCTGTGTGGACATAATATTTTAGTTATTCTCTGTGTCTCTTTATTAGATAAATCAAAAAAATACTTCCTATCTTTGATTATAAAAATGTAAAAATATTAACTCATAGGTATTTAATTTCATACAGTTTTTAATAAAATTAGAGTTATAATCGATATACTAGTAAATAACATTTGACCTCTCATTGATTTCAATTTACTCAATAATTATGAACTAATATGTGACTTCTGACTAATATCCAATTGACTGTAGTAACTAGTATAGTATGTGCAGTTTTATAACATCTAAATTGACCTATGACTTTCCGTTAAAATTTAAAACAATAATAATAATTAACTGTTTAATGTACAGATAATACTTAACCGGTACTATAACGGTAACTCATCATTCGTCAACATCTCCTAATTGCAATACTGAACATCGGCTATTTCTAAACTCTATAATTCTATACTATTTTAACTTTTAACTGTTATAGTGTTTATTCTATACATATAATCATAGACGCAGTACTGAAAATTACAGATAATATTCAATTGTATAATGATTGTATAAAAACATAAATAATAAATATATTAGTTGATAAAAGAAAAAGTTGAATACAAATATCTTAAATTCAATTCAAAGACGATATTCAACCTTGTAATGAGCTGATACTAAAATTATAATAGGTCAATTCAATAATCATATATATTTTTCTAGTAAATTTTTTTTTTTTACAGTACTGGAAGTATAAAAAAAATTGTAAGGAAGTAAATGTATACAAATATAAACTCTCATATTACAATAATTATTAGAACCAGCATGTTGTATCAAACTTAACTCGTTCATACGTAAATATACATCATACAGAATCAATACAAGATATATTATTTCGTTTCAACATACAATTGGAATCTATAACAATATAGTATGAAAATGTTTTGGATGGTTTAGTTGTAATCTGAAAGTAAAAATAGCAAAACCACCGAAGAAAAAATAATTTTGACGATGGGCCACTATATTATCTATACCCGATCTATATGAATGACTTTAGTATTGAATCTATTATACAATGATATCATATTATTATAAAAATGTTAAATTTAAAATAATAAGTACTGAGATAATCAATGAGGCCTACTATAGTAATTTTATATAATATGTTGATGTTATAATTATTCGATTTCTGATGTGTTGCTATACAATTTTACCATAAAATCAACTTTCAAAATTTAAATAATTAAATAAAGTAAATATAAGTGCTGCAATAATTTTATCAATTATTTCATCTAACCTAACCACACACACACACACACACACACACACACACACCACGTGACACAGGTACGCAGACGGAAGTGATGTTTTGACTTTATCTTAATTTCTTAACCCATTTTAATTTAGATTAACATATTGTGCTTCTTCTGCCAGAAAGGTCTGCAACCGCCTATTCAACTAATATATAACGTGTACCTATATTGTATGCATGAATGGTGCTTATATTACATTTATTATATGTGAATTATAAATTATGACCCATTATAATTTATAACACTATGTTATAAGGTGCAAGAGGTGTTTGATTGTTTGAATTACTTTAGAACAACGGTATTTTTAAACAAGAGGATATTATGACGTAAATAAAATATAAAATTACATTATAATGTGTGAACAATGAAATGACGAGTGACAACGAATGAGAATATTACTACACGCTTTTATAATAGGGAACCATAATGATAAAAGTCTTTAAATTGTATTATTATAATCACACAAAGTATTATATACATAAATTATAAAATACTACACGTATATACAAAGCAATTTGCTTCAATATTAACTATATGCGAGGTACAACTTGACACTGCCTTGTCACCGGCCAAAATCGAGTTTAATAATCGTGTATGCTCGTGGGTCATATTATGTGTTTTGGTGTTTGCCTAGTAGCCATGGCTATGGCGATCAACCTAGTTTCGTCTATGAAAAAATGAATGCCGTCACTCTATGCAAGTCTCGACTTATGGAAATTAAAATAAAAACGATTGAAACGGTTATATTACATTTTTTACCTTGCAAATTGAGTATTGGCTTTAAACAATTATTTGTCTTCATTAATATTAATGTTGTATAGGTGACGAGTTAAATATGTTTTTCATATTTTTATACTTGTTACCATAATATTACATTCACGTATTCTTTTCGTGGTACATTTTAGGGAAGCTAAAGAAATCGTTTTCGTCACCAAAATCATATAAGATTGAACGTATGCACTGTCAATTACATAATATTATATAATACCCGTCAACACGAGTGTAGTATACGTAATATCGCTATCGTATCGTTTCCGGAGATTGATGTAATTATATATTTAAATAACAAAATAATATAATATTACATTCTACTCCGCGTTGTACAACATTGTGAACTATATAAATACGCGGCGGCCTACCGTTTAGCGTCGACTATGATATTAGGCGCATTAACGTGCGAAAACTTTTTAATTGCAAGCGTCGCCTCGGCCGGGGAGGGGTCAATCATTTTGAAAGCTACGTTCGTGTACATTATATTTGCGTCTCCGTGGTAGGTATAATTACTATGTATACGTATATATACGTGTATACGTACACGCCACCTTTTCACGCATAATCTCTCCTTTCACCCCGGTCACGTACCGTCCACACCTGCAGGATACGGTGTCTCACCTCCGTATCGGAACTCAAAGTATTATACGTAAATATAGGCAGTGGCGAGTATACAGTCTTGTACAGGGTGCGTGTCACCCCCTTTCGACCTACCACATCTAGGAAAAACTTTACAGGCCACAGCATTTATAGAGTGATGTTATTTTGTTTTAACTTTAATGACTTGAAAATGAAACCTAATGGCACGATGACATACATCTTCAATGCAGATCTCATAAAAGACATTCCGGATTTGAAGATGGAAATAGAATTTCGCCAAATGAAATTAGCCTTTACGAATATATAAGTACAAGTAACAATATATATAATATTAAGTTTGTAATTCAAAAAATCTGTACGACACAATAAAGTTGTATGTCTCGGTAAAGTATAAAAGCAAAGCTATTTTCCAATATCTTCGTAACTCGACGGAGCACGGACACGGGTGCTGCACCCTGTATGCATAATATTATGATAATATTGCATATTAAACTTAAAAATCCAATCAACGGTGTACGATTCTTCCTCCGACTCCATCGACGACGAGCGGGTAAATGGGATGGGGAAGGGGGGGGGGTGAATATTCCATGTCGATGCATGTGTTTGTGTGTGTGTGTGTGTGTGTGAGCGGTGTCCTATAGGGGTAAACCATAAAACGGTAAATAAATAATTCATGGCGCATGAAACTGCCGCCTGCAATAGTGGAAAGTTGCTATTGGGAGGCTGTCTTCGGGAGCGGCGGAAAACCGTGTGGCGGTGAAGCGCGCTAACAAGCTTTCTGCTCTTTAATCAAAGTTTTGCCTAAAACGCGACCGTACACGGTTATTAATCGTAAGTTATATTGTATACTCGCAACGTTATATTGTTATTATTATATACTCATACACTGCCATTATATCGTTACCTCGACGTAGGTAATATAATAATATAATAATAATAATGGGCGAGCGTGCGTGGGGGTGCGAAAATCGTCAGGAAATCATCTCGTTCATGCTCGATTTTCAGTAAAAGCGGTAGTCCGTTAATTTGACGGCCGCGACGATGAACTTATATATATATTACATGTTATAATATATATTATTATGTTATATACATAAACGTATAGTGTCTCGCTTAATATGCATACCTATGCGAAACAAAACGTCACGACTCCTCCACCGCGCACAGCCTGCAGTTGCCGCCCAGCAGTCAAAGTATTATATATATATATATTATTGTCTTATGCGTAAGATTCCCCTCTCCCCGCCTTGACACCTGTGCGGCAGGTACATACGAGTATATACCTATTATTATTATTATTAATTTGTACGGTGTATACGTGTGGGCATAATGTGCTTGTGTGTGTGTACGAGATAGACGTTCCGATCACAATGCGCTCGCGTATTACGTATACACCTAAAGACGACGACGACGACGACGACGACGTTTCATTGTTCTGTTGGATACAAAAGCGGCAGACGCTGAGCCACCCCTTTATTCGTCGTTGTCGTTGATTTTCCCGCCAAAGGAATGTCGCTGGCTTACCGCAGGGGTAGCGAACCCTCACCGTCTCTGTATATAGCGGTACAGACCGCGGATAATATAATAACTGCAGTCCTGGCTTCCGCCACGTTTTCGACGATTTCCTCGAAATTAATTATTATTATTATATTGATGACATGGAGCAAGTGATTTTTTTTTTTTATCTCGTGCTGACTTCTCAAATGGCGTAGGTACATATAAAGTCCATCGCAAGATATTCAAATATTATATTATTATTTTATTTTCCTCTCGCGGGGATGTCATTTTAGATATTGCATTAATGGTGTGTACATTTGCATCTGAGATGCTTTCAATATTTTATAAAACTGTTATCTATTCAAACCGATAGACTCTTTTCTAATACAGTTAGTAGTGTATACTGATGGTTTCAGACATTTTTAATGTGAAGAATGATAATTTATTTTTTGTATCCATGTCTACTTTGAGTAAATTAATATTAACAAATTAACTAGGTATCTTATATCATCTTCTGAATTTTTTTACTTCACGATTATTATTTGAATAAATATCTTTAACATTTCGTATCCATCTCGTATTTACTTGTATTAAATTAAAAGTTAAATTATTAAAATCTTGTAATGTTTATTAATAATATTAATAGTAACTGTAAGCATTTAAAGGTAACTATGTATTGAGAGCGTCTTGTTTATAGCAGACTATTCAATTTTGTATTACTTTTTTTCCTTAATTCACATGATTCTCTATATTTTTTGTTCAAACCAATATTGGAATGAAAAACCGGTTATCCAAAACGAACCGCAGATGAGTTAGAACTGGTAGAGACCAAAAGCTAAACTATGTGATTTCTATTCACAGCTAAAAGTCAGTGTGATCACTTATTGTTTTTTTTTTAGAATATCCTTTGATAATGAACTAAACGTGAATAGTGAAAACCGAATTACGTAGTAGTATTATAATTTCAATGTGTTGTATTAACATCGGATCCAATATTTTTTTGTTTTGGCTAAACGACCTATATGAATGGGCCGACGACATTATGGCCTACTAGGAACCTAATCATGCGGGGCTCTGGGAGTAATATTACTTGTAAGCTATTGCTTAAGTTTCTGGAAAATAGCTTCAGCAACAACTAACGGTTATATACATGTTCCTACCGATTTTAGGAACTTCCTTTAGCAGACCAGCTGTATAAGTTGGCGGGATATACAATAGACTCCCGGAGGTGTTTATCTCCTTTGTATACCTACTGCTTAAATGTTTAATAATTATTACTATACCTACCTATGAACTGCCAAGTATCATAATTGCATCCAACATTGTTTGTCTATATTCTGATGATAATATTATACATAACTATATGCCCTCTAAACAGTACTCGTTTGAATTTAGAACTATTGACATTTTATAATTGAATGAAGATGATCTATACATGAAACATACCTAAAAATTACTATAATGTGTGAATTTCTATTAAACTTATGGTAAACCGCACCGGTAGCTACTTAAAGCTAATTAGTACACTGTTTACTCTATTATATAATATGTATGAATAATACTTGACAGTTGACGATAATTGTTCGCATACATATATAATTATATTGGAAAAAATTGGTTTTAAATTTCTATCCTTATATTAAATTGTAATTATTGTTGAGAATGATAGTTATTTTGTTATTATATAATACTATAATAGTATATTATAGTCAATCAGATTTTGTTATAAAAAATTATAAACTATAATAATATACTTGTTGGATTTTGAGTTTTGAATATTTCAATTAAATTATGTGAAAATATATGTATTTTTCATGAAAAACGGATTATTAGTATTGATTAGTAACAGTGCCGGTTTTGGTATTACATTTTTAAAGAGGTGACAAGTAACAGGGTATCATAAACAATATAATCTAAGGACTAATTAGTTTTAATTTTTTGGCTGAATGCCTAAACTTTATTTGTTCCCAAAGAATGATTATCAGTCAAACGCTAGGGCGCTGTAAGTCACAGAATGACTGAGCCAACGGTTATGTGCACTGTGCAGTCTTCGCAGAAAATCGCGCATGCGCTATTCGCATAGTTTATGTGAGTCCATGTGTGTAAATTTGTGTACACATGTATCGATAACGGCGACAGCGGTTGTCTCCTGAGAAAGCGGGAAGCCGCCGTCACTGGACGAATGGAAGTGCAGCTGTAAGCGTAGTATATTGAATGTAGTAATACTGTATGTCAGTAGCTATGATATTATTAGTATACTTTTAAAAACAATATAAATATTAAATTTGCCTGTTGCTCGCTGACACTGGGAAGTCTCTTACCTAGGGCACCGTGGTCTTGTTTAAAGACCGAGACCAGGTATGACTCACTCCATAGTCCCTTCAATACATAATTTAAATACGTTTTTATTTATTTTCCTTTTAAAACAGTGTCTATATCTGAAATTACGAACAAACAATATTTTATAATTTAAATGATATTAACCATGTATTTTCTTTTATTTTCAAGAGAGCCATTGCCTCCCGGGAAAAACCACCTCTGATTAACGATAGGAAAATTGATTATGAATGTTTCATCAATGTAGATATAGTTGTAGATTAGGAATTACATTGCTTATAGTTATGATTAGTAACTACATCAGTTATCACTTACTTGAGTACCTGCCCACTTAATTAGGTGTCTAGAATTCTTTGAACTTTTTGAAGCCAAATAAATAAAATATGTAATATGTATAAATAATTGTGTTACGATGTTATGAGTTAAGCTGAGAGTTTGTGACTTACGACTTATTAAGTAGTTATGTTAAAATTGACGTAGGTATATATAAATGTATACACAGCAGTATGCTAATGATTTATTTTTCTATCATACATACAAATACTTTCAAAAATGTCCTCCGCTCCAAGTATATAGATATTACTATAGACTATAGTTATTAAAATCATTTTTTTTTTAATTTAACATTTATTTTTAACATCGATGAAAATAATTTGCATACCATTTTGAAACTATGCAAAAAGTTTGTTAAATATTTTTTGATATTTGTGGAGAAACTAAACCTACATCAATATGTGTGTATGTATGTATGTATATATGTATGCATGTATGTATGTATGTATTCAGACCAAAACTTTGTCTGAACCACTTTAACGTATATTCTGTAACTATTAAACACATTTCTTAACTTAACTTGACACGCGCCGTTAATCTAAAACGCTAAGCGTTATTACCTATTGTGGCTGATTTTAATGTTGAATATTATTCGAAATGCTAATTTCCCTTAAACTGTAACGATTACATACAATATTACACTCGCACTGCCACGTACTATTATCATTAAATTTGTAGAAAATAATCGAAATTTCAAAACGCAACATTGTAGTATACTATACAATTAAAAAGCTAATATATCGGTTATTTAGTATATTAAATACTAATGCGATAAGTACATGATTTTCCTAATAATGTTAACATGCACAACACCTCTTAAAAAAAATTACATAGGTACTTTACTAATATAGGTAGGTATTAAATAATATTATGGGTACACATTTCTGATTATTTGTATAAATGTAGTAAACGGGTGGCAGTTCTCATGACTTTCTTTGTTAACTACACACACATAAAGTATTTTTCTACACAAACCCATGACTCATTAGTATCCAACTTTAGCCAGTGAATTCATTCCAAAGAACCTCACACGTTGATTCAAAGACACCGGTGTCGAGATCTTCTGAATCCCTAACCTTAGGTTAACCTAACCTTCTAACCCTAACCTAACCTAACCTTTAAAATATATCTGTAGATGTAAATAGCCTATTATTGTCTAATTGTCATTCATACTACGTCACTGGACTGGTAACTAGTTTAAACTACACATACATCCGAACTGTTAAGCGATTTCCTAATTTATAGTGCAGACGGTAAAAGAGTCAAATCCAAGTTCTAACCGAATTCAAAATTAGATACAATATGTTTGTATCAATAGAAATTTACCGATTAACAGTATGGTTGAATTTTTTACATTTGTATTTAAAAACAATTTAATGTATTGACACATTAATAAGAATTGCATTAAATATATTTATATTAATTTGTAGTGAACGATTGCATTAGTAAAAATATCAGTATATAATTTAATATACTATATTATAAGTTATAACTCTGAACGTCATATTTTCATTTGTTCATTATTCATAGTTCATAGTTTAATATACTGTATTTATTTTTCAAATAGAATTTTGAAGACAATGGAATTATTCTAATTCAATTTAATTTTTTCGAGGTTTTTATTTCATAAGTACGGATTTTTCTGAAAATCAAAGATTTATACTAAAAAAGCGGGTAAGTGGATGTCGCTCTGCTGTACAGTAGGTTACAAGTGGATCACTGTATAATGGATAGAATTAAATTTGAATTCAATGATACAATATCATTGTATAAGAAAAACGATTCTGAGTGGGGACGGTATGTCAGTCTTGGTTTAAGACATATTAATACCAATATATCTGAGTCAAAATTCGAATTTTAAATGCTTATAAAAAAAAATTGTGCCTATGTATTTTAAATATTTTACAATTGCTATTGTAAAAATATATCAAGAGCCCTGTATTAAATTTTCAAGCTTTTTCGCCCAACAAACAAAATTTTATTGGTATTTATAGAAAAAAAAACTAAGAAAATTAAAAATTAACAATGTCCGTAAACATCTCAAAAAGAGTCAAATTATTTTCAAAATTTTATCATGTTTAAAAAATGCTAATATCAACATTAAGTGAAATTTTCAAGTATCTACAGCCATTCGTTTTTTAATTACAACAAAAACAGAAAATTGTTACATGAGAAATCGAGTGAATATCAAATGTTGTATAAATATGCATTTCAAACGCTCACAAAAATTTAATTTGACTTTCTTCTAAAAATGTTTTTTTTGATAAAGGTAGACAAACTTATGAGAAATCTTGTATTAAATTTTAAAATCTTAGATTTAAAAACAACATTTTTTATGAATTTCTAACTTAAAATAATTTCCAAATTGTCGTCGTTTTTACGTATTTTGTCAATATTTGAACTTTAAATGGTTATAAAAAAAAACTGTGACTAAGGATTTTTAATTTTTTTCATCTGCCTTTGAAACAATATACTAGGAGCCTTGTATTAAATTTTCAAGTTTTTTTAACCAACAAATAAAATTTTATTGATATTTATAGAAAAAAAAAATTGAAAAAATTGAAAACTGACAATGTCCGTAAACAGTTCAAAAAGAGTCAAATTATTTTCAAAATTTTACCGTGTATAGAAAATGCAAATATAAACAACCTGTGAAAATTTCATATATCTACGGCCATTTGTTTTAGAGTTACACCAAAAACCAAAATCGATTTTGCGTAAAAATTCCCGTTTTTCCTTAATTTTTCTTTTGTTTTTCACGTCGCTTTTGAAAACTACTGGGAAATTTTTACTTTTGACCCCCCAAAGTACCAACTAGATTCACTTTCCAATCAGAAAAGTTGCTGTTGAAGAAAATCGAAGCAGTTTTACTGTCCTAAAAGGTGATGACAGACACAAAAAAAAAAAAAAATAAATAAAAATAAAAACACACATCATTGTAAAATCAATACATTCATCGTTCCACTCAGAATCTAAAATATATTTAAATTCGCTTGTATAACATTTTACTGGAAAAAAAAAAAATCAGTTTGTATTTACATGGTTTTTAATGCATTACTCAATTGTCTGATTCTGGCATAGTTTTCGCTTCTCATCGCTCATTCAACGCTTATATTGACAAAATGTTAAGCAATGTATTTAAAATATATAGGAGCCATAAGGGCTCGTGGAAAAAAAGTATTGTTATGTGCCTTAGTCCACTCAATACTAGAGAGTTGACCAATAATTCGGAAACTTAAATTGTTGCGTACTGTAACATTAAGATAAAAACATATCAAAAACCCGTTGGTCAAAGATTTCTCAAGAAACTTAGGTTTATATAACTTCACAAATCAAGGTATTTTTTATTACGATGTGGCAAATTAATTAATGGTAAAAAGACTATGCTGACTCACTGAGTTAGTAAAATTAAGAGCGCCAGACATTATTACAACATTAAGCATGCCTTTAATTATGTTACCAAATAAAAATAAATAATTATACTGAAAATAGCTCCTAGATTGTCATACTTATAGAGTATAGGTATGCTATATGGTATGCTATAGCCTATAGCTTCTCTCCTCCAATAATAAAATTATATATTACGACTTTTTTAATCAGATATCATTACTTAGAACTGTTAAAAATGCATGCAAATAATTTTTCAATTTAAATGTTACAATTTTATTCAACCCAAATTTAACCTTTAGCTTTTCCTGTAATACACTAATACCACATAACTTGTTTGATAATTTGTTATCTGTCTATATATTTAATAGCGAATACTGATAAAGTGATAAATAATAATACACTTAACCTTTTGAGTTGTTAATAAAATTAATTGTATTACATTATAGCCAATACATTTATATTTAAAAAAAGTTCAAACTTATTATTATACCCAATATTTTTTATACCTAACTATATAAGAGTATACTCGTATATATTTTATATGCGCTTACTAATTAGTTTTTAGTCTACTGGGAAGAAAAATGCACGAAAAGTTGTTACTGTAAACTGCTCATGCGTTCACCTTCTATATAACTAACTATGGGCAATCGATAAAAAAAAAACGCATCGATACCATATTATGCATGTACCGTACCTCTAGCAAAAAACATTTCATATACTCAATACCCATGTAATATCAAGGAAAAACCATTTCATACACTTTTAAAAGATTATATTCACTTAAATATGTCACATCTATAAAATGAAACTCATCCAGATCGTGTATTTTAAAGGAAACTCAAAATGTACAATATACATAGTTTATAGTATAGATATATTATACATTGTATTATCACTTAGTGTACGTTCTAGAATGTAACGGAAGTTTTTCCCAAACCTAAAGTAAGGTTTTTATATTTCAATTGTAAACATAACTTAATTATATAACATGTTTTCAATTTTGTTTGTGAACTATTAATAGTTTAGTAAACTGTCAACTTTGTTTTATTATTTAATATTTTAATAAGGAAACGAAAATAGAAATAGCCAAGGTACTTTTAAAATTCTGTCATGTACAAAACTCACTAGTAAAAACATTAAATTTGGTGAAAATTCATATCAAAGGTTATTGGTTTCTGAGTTACACCAAAAAAATAAAATTAATTTTGTCAAATACTGGTTTTGCTTGAAAATTAACATTTTCCTTATTTTTTTTCTCAGTGTTTTTGAAAAGTACAAAATATTTTTACTTTTCACCTAGTTAAGTACCAACAGGTCCAAGTTTTTACCTGAAACCACTCCCAGGATTTACAATCAAAGCATTTTTACTGCCTCAAAAGGCGGTGACAAAAAAAACACGGTAGGAACCTTCTAGTTTAGTTGACACCCGCTAAGAAAGTATTTTCTTGTCACTTACATTTGTAGTATATTTTCAATATTCTAATAATTTGTTATTAAATACATAATTAGTTTTATTGTCACTTTAAATTAGTTTTTTACTATAAAATCAAAGATTTAAAATAATATATTCTATATTTTAATAAAATACATTTTTTTTTTTTATTGTAGATAATAAGGGTTAAGCCTTTTTGTACATAAACAGAATAAGTATATATTGTGGCTTACAAAAGAAAGAGAAAAAAAAACATGAAATTATTAAGAGAAAGATACACGAAAACGTTAATAGTGTTTTACAACAAAGTAGAAGTAAAAATTATTATACAAATTATTTAAAAAAATAACAATGGTTGGAAATAATAAATTTAATTTATAAATATAAGTAATAATGGTTAAAATATTGAATATTCATAGAAAATGCCTATTATAAATATTAACAAAACAGTTATAACTGCATTAAAAATATAGCCATTTACTCTGTATCGCATACATGTTTGTTTAGTTTATACCTACTAATTAATAATTATCAACCTAATTCATTATATTCTGATAACGCATTTGGTTATTACAATTTTGTTTACGGAGAATTACAAGGTAATTTTCTTATGTAAACAAATACATAAAAATAATTTAATAATTTAGTTGGATTCCATCATTAATTAAACTATTAAAAGTACTTTTGTACTTATTTTGTTATTATTATTATTATTTTAATTTTAAACGTATAAGCTATAAATGTGGTATGATGATTAGAAGATCGAAAATACAAGAGGTGTAAATAGCATGAGAAATGAGAATACTTTCTTGCTGTGCATCAACTATACCAGAAAAAAAATATTATAAAATTACAAATACAGTTGCTTCTATGAAAAATGTATAAATAAAAATCCATGAACAGTTATTTAATTAAGTTTATAAAAACGTAAAACAGTTTTAAAATATTAATACACAAAATAGTCCGAATTAAATGACATACAGTATTTTACAAATTTAATAAACGTATTTTAAAGCATAGTATTGCTGATTTTATTCGAACACTAAGTTACAAAATTACTCTCATAGCTTTATAGATTCAAAAGATTTACTATACCTTATACATTTATGGGTTTAAAAAAAATTACTAAATTTTTAAATCACATATCGTTAATCTGAATTCTTCGCAATGCTGTTCGGAATTTCATATACGCACAAGGTAATTGAATTTTTAATCAATTAAAATGTGTAAATATATATATATATATATAATATATTATACACTTGATATTCAGTGATTGGATTATAAATATTTTTATTCACGTTGGTGCGTAGCTATGGTATCTAAATACTGTAAATAACATTGAAATAAATGTTATTTGATTTGCTTTTTACCGACATTTTGTCATATACAACAGTTGATTCGTTTGATGTGAAAATGTTTTAGAGCCGAATTTGTTTTTATGGTTATATTTCCTTTTTATATATACATAACACTCGCTCTAGATACGAGTTGGTTATTAAGTCTTGTGATCGAAAAGTAGAATTCGATATCGCCCCTGCTGTACCCCAAAAAAGGCACTTTCTCCCTTATCCTATATAATATGTATTAACTTTTAGAATTGAAAGTCGGTCCCATGACGTGTAATGTTGAGAGATGTTCGCCTTTGACGTACTGTTTTGACCCATTTGCGTATATAAACCCGTTTTACTTTTTGCTCCTCTCACCCAAACACTCCCTCACACCTCACTTCAATACCTCCCACGCGATAGCTGTCTGCCATCGCCCTGTACCTATATATAATATAAAATGCATTTTCGATACACGTACATCACATGGCACAAACACGTTTCAATACAATTTCAATTTAATCTTTGATTACCTATTTATTTTTTTTTGGCAGAAATAACTGCACACACACGCACACGCGGGTGTTTTTACATTGTGTTGAAGTTCTGTATATATTGCGTGGTATAGCGTGCGCTGAACACATACCGTGACCGTTATTGGTTTGTTCGTAGCGTACGTATATATATAAACGGACCTACCGATATAAATATATAATACCTACGGGTAGGTGATTTGAATTGACGGTCGGGGCAACAACACCCGTTATGTTATAATATATTATAATAGGTATATCGAATTATAAGCGTGCTCGTATACAGGCAGGTACGTGTGTTCTTGCTGTGTTTTTTACGACTTTTACAATCACGAGGGATTTCTTTGGCCCTAGTTACACTTACGGTTAATTAATAATCCACGCGGTCTTGTGCACGAGGGGGTTAGAACATCTCGGCGACGTCGATCCGAAACAACCCACGATTAAGTGGAGGTCCGTTTGAATGGTATTATGGTTTGACGATAAAATGATTCATTTGGGAACACACACTCACAAGTTACAATTCATAACGTCGCGACACTACGCATTTATACGTGAGAAAAAAGCCAGAGAAAATTTAAAGCAATAATTTGTATAAATAATGTAAATAGCTATAAATCTGTGTGAACGTTCTATATTATACCTTATTCATATATTCAACAATTGTCAGTGTTATAGTCTATAGATGATATGACGAGTACATATTATTGTACAGTTTTAAATTAACTATAAAACATAATATGCATATTTCGAATAGATAAACACTTTGGTCGCGTGAGCATTATAATAATGTAAAATGTTTGTAATGATCTGACGGTGGACAGGTACAATATACTAGTACATAGCTGTCGTGCAGTCTTCTCAGTAACTGTTCTCATCAATTACGGTAAGGGTGGTTGACGATCATTATATATTATTATAGGCTCAAAGTTGAGTTTCATAAAAGCATAAAATACGTACACGGGTAATCCACAAGTTGTATTGAGAACGGCTGATAAATTTAGCATAGTAATTCACCGAGCATGTTAGCCACATTTATTCATTAGGTAATGAATTTATTCAAATTCTGATTTTTGGGATTTTTTAGTACAATTAATGACCTCGTTTTCAAACACTTAAATTTTCTATGGAATTAACAATTTTTTTTTTAAATAAAGTATTTTAATAATTTATTTGAAAAATTCTATGGATCCAAATTGAAATCTCAACAAATTGTCATTCAGTTTTTAACTATAGTATCAAGGTCTAAGGATAATAGATTTGGACATGGACTTTGTTTATAGGGGCTATGATGATTTGTAAATTAAATTAAATTAATCTTTTAATATTTTATATTTTGTAAAAATTGTCTTAGCATAAAAGTAGATACTATAGATTAAAATAATAAAACATATGTTGTATAGGTTTGCGAAACATTTATAAAGCATATCATCCTTACAAAAATATAAATTTTAATAGCTCAGAAAATACTTATTATGATTTAGTTTTGGATAGAGGTATAAAAATTTTCAAAAAAATTATCTAGGCACTTCATAATTTACAATAAAAAAAGTTGGTTTTTATTTGAAAAAAATAATGGTTTATCGCTACAAAGAAACTGTTTAAATGGTGGAAAAAATCTAAGTTTTTAAAATATAGTCTATAAGTATGCATACAAATTCCTAAAACTAGAATTAGTATAAATATATTTTTTAAAACAAAAATAAAGTTAAGCATCATACTTAGTGATTCAACATGTATACGAAACCATCGTCAAAAAGATTCCTAGTCTTGATTTTGTACGTTATAGTAATAGTTATAAACTAATAACCGATTGGTAAAAGAAAAGTATAAAAACTGAAATATATGTATTGTACCTATTCCCATCATATACATTATAGTAGGTAACCTATAATCATCCCGGAAACTAATATTCTCACTTATGCATTTACGTGAAATGTAATATGTATGAGGTATTTTTCTACAACTATAATTTATCGTGATTATACCAAAAATAAATATCACTAATGTATTAATATATTAAATTTATTTTATACATTTTATAACAAGCTTTTATTAGTCCACATAGGTAAATTCAACGTGATTTCGAGAGTCTTCTAATAAGTACATAGATAATTATGATCATATTATACTGTAGAGTTTTATTCATTTCATTCAATTGAATCTATAACCATAAAAGTACCTAATTGGTAATCACTGTTCGCTAATAAGTACTCGTATATATTACCTATGCTTAATGTAATTCATTATGATTACATGTAAGTACACATACACATCTAGTACAACCTTCACAATACAATTAATATGAACAAAATACATACAATTTTATTATATTTACCTATATTTATAATAATTATTATTACCAATCAAATGTTAAATATTCTTAGTGCGTTTATTAAATTATTTTTTATATTTAATGCAATAAATTAGTGATATAATTCATAATATTATATAATAAATATAATAAATATTCATATTATTAAAATTTCATAGTGTTTGTTGAATTAATTTAACTTATCTTATTTGTATAGATATTTGTTAGTGATCAACTATTTACAATAAAATCCAAAATTGGGCAAATTAATAAATAATTATATACACTCGGTATCGACGTTTTCTATACAGTTCACTGGTACTAAATAAAAGTAATAAATTGGCAAACAAATAACAATAAAGTTTTTATCCCTGGGAGATTTGGTCCTACCCATCATTGAGCAGCGGTTAAGCGTCAAGGTGAATGTTTCCTTTTCCTGTTTTAATATGTACCTTACATCCAACCTATTATAAATATTTTTTAAATATTAGATAATATTAATTATTTAACTAACTAATTTAATTTAATAAAATATTATACATTGATTTATTAATATTTAAAATATTTAAAAACAATTTTTGCAATTATTATTTCATTTTTGAAATCTGTAACAATTAGAATTAATTTCGAAATGTGTCTTTAAATAGTACGGACGTTGGTTATTTTTAGTAAAGGCAGCGAAATATTCAGAAGTTAGGACTTAAGACCGCTATTAACTGATATCTGATACACATATATTATTATATGTACGGATAGGTAATTTTATAACGTAATACTGTTTTAAATGCATATAATAATATATTTTACTGACCTATAGCGTCGACGAGACCATGTACCCAGATCAGTGTACAAAGGCAGGTGCGCAACGTGCCCATCGCGGGACCGAAACTGACTTGCGGAATGCGTGGCGGCCGAATGACGGGCGGGAAAAGCTCAGTCCGCCGGCCACGATTCACCGACACCGCCACCATCGCCAGCGACTCTGTCGCCGTGGAGACGATTCGAACGCCGCACGTGTATTAATTCCTCAAATTAAACTGTACAATGTTACCCAATGGTTGAGACTATTTTATATTATTCTATTTTACAGTACGTAAATAGTTTATATTATATTTAAAACAATTTATATAAATACTTTCAATAGTTCAGGTAATATTTATTAATCATTAAATGTGATAGGTATATCGTTTTAAGCATTAATATAATTATATAGTATGATCCATGATATCGATGTAATTGAGATCTTTATTTTTGTTCTGTAGATGCAATAAGAATACCTAACATATTTGAAGACCTTGGGGCAACAACAACATATTATTTTGAAGTTGTTCTTGTCGATGTGACCATTTCAAAATGTATTATCTTGTTTGACACCCTAAACAATAATTAACGGAATGTATAATAACTCAGAAAATGTATGGTTATTTTTGTACTCATAAACCTATAAACTAGTTAATAGTTGTACCAACTACCAATATAAAAGTATTTCTTCCATGGAAACCATTTCATACAAAAGTCAATTTGGCAAATATTGGGACATATCTTGTTGTTGCCCTGGGGTATAATATATTTATAGGTGTGCATATGCCATATATATATATATATAAGTCAGTATTTACTATATACGGGCATTCTAAATCAAATCACGGATACAAAATGTATAAACCGTTAGAGATCCTATACAATCTAAATTTATAGATCTGATTTTGAATTTTGGATTACATTTGGTTACAAAATGGTAACAAAATGCTGTGAAAGTTTCGAGTGAAAAAAATCATTTTGAAGGATACCAAGGTGCTGTGGTGACGTTTCACTTGCACTCCGGAAAATGTATTCAGTTTTTGCGGGATTTGAGTTAAGTCTGGAACTAGAATTTTGAATTAATTTGGTTATACAATGGTTATATAATCTTCTGAAATATTGGTACAACAATTTAGAACTTGGGGTGCTGAAGTGAAAAAATTGAGCCACTGCCTCTTAAATGAGTCTTAAAAAAAATAAGCTAAGCCCCATCCAAAAAAAAAACGAATAGAAAAAAAATAGATTGCAAGATATAAATTAAATTTAAACCTATACTTGTGTTTCACAAAAACTTTATATATATTTCAACAAATAGATTATTATCAAAAAAAACAAGTAGGTATATTTCGTTATATTCTTATAGATATTTTTATTAATAATAAATTAGTATACACCTACATTAGAATATTGAACAAAATCAGTACTCAATTTAAAATAAAATGCGTGCTGCAATAGTACGCTCGAATGAAGTAAAACTTTTTTACAGGGAGAATGAAACATAGGTTGTCGCCCATCGCGGTCAAATATTTAATTTGAATTAGAAAAATAAAGAAACAGAAATTTAAATTAATTTAGTATTATTATACAGATATAAGACAAATAGATTATTATTTATTACTATAGAAATCTTAGTACCTAGTTATTGTTGAGTAAGTAACGGCCGTAACGCTTCTACGATTTTTTGGTTGTAACGGCTGAGCCAATGAATCCGACTTCGCTAGCGTGCCTAAAGATATTTCACTTTAATAACATTTATAACAATATAAATTTAAAGGAATCTTTTTATAAGTAAAAGTAGAAATACAGGCATTGGAATAAAAATGAATATTATCACTATTATGATCGAACTTGAACATTAAACGACACTACGGCAGTGATGAGTTATATCACCTGTGCCCATGAGTGGTAGTTTTATTGAACTGGTTATCTCAATTTGTTCATACTTCATCCTCGTGGGTTATCATTCGTACTATTTATTTTGTAGCTTGAATATTAAACAAGGCCTGTGATTAAATCAAAATGAATAATATTATAGTAAAATATAATATAATGATAAAATACTTAAAAACTATATCTAAAATATAAACTACCTTAAAATAGGTGTAAGTACTAATAAATATGAGGTATTTAATGTATATAATATATAAAGATTAATAATTATATATTGTTTTAAATATTTTGAGCAAACCTAAGGTGTTACCCGGCGTATAGTATATGCAAAATGGGTACGTTATTAAACTTGGAGTGGTGAAACGAAGACAGCAATTAGATTGTTGCCGAGGTAATAAATATTTAATTTAAGTCTAAAAAGTACATTTAAGCACCAAAATAATATGAAAACAATTCAAACATCGATTCTTCCTGTGAAAACTAGCTGTGCTATATCTAGG
The DNA here is from genome assembly GCF_001856785.1 of Myzus persicae. Lineage (NCBI taxonomy): Eukaryota > Metazoa > Arthropoda > Insecta > Hemiptera > Aphididae > Myzus > Myzus persicae. The sequence continues at coordinate 132,962 of NW_019104042.1, forward strand.
GTATACTAGTATACGTGAAGTACACTATCGCCGAACAAACATTCGCCCATTTTCATCAGTCTTCATGTCGCTCCGAACTAAAACTTGAAAGTATCGAGCTATTTTATGAAAATAGCCTAAACTTAAGGTAATATGTGAGTATATGTTATTTTATATACAACTTAACAAAATAACAACTTGTCCGGCTATTCGAGTAATTTTTTTTTTGTTCATTGAAATTGTATTGTATCTATATCGCCTCTAATGCGAGTCTAATGAATAGGCGACAAAAGGCGATTTCCATAAATGCCAGATATATTATAAAACCTCATACCTTATACTCAGTATGTAATCATATGTTTCTTTTAATAGTTGCATTGTATTTAGTAAATAATAATATACGATATTGTGCTTCCAAGGAATAATTTATTGTATTGAATTAGGTACCTACAGGCAGGGCTTGAAATCAAAATGAAAATTTTTTATTTTTGTTTCGATTTTACATATCAATATTTGTTTGTCGTGATTTAAATTTAAAATAATATATTAAATATCGATATTACCATTTTATGATTTTTATATTTTTATCACAAAAATGATTTAATTGTATTATGATTTTTGATTAGATTTAGAACATGACTTTTCTTTTTTTCGATTTAAAATTCTCATTTTTAACTAGTGTGATAGGAGTCACACACACACACACACACACACACACACACACACACACACACACACACACACACTGTGTCGCAATGATTTTCGCGAAAACGTGATGCAGCACATACACGATTACAAAGCAACAACTGTTTTGTTAGCCACCCGGCTACATGAGGCACGATATATTGACATACCGATATCGATTGCGATGTAAGCGATGACGATGTTACACGCCACAATGTGCATCATCTGGAAAAAGCGTATAGACAGCTTCTAACAGGCAGCACAACGTAACGGGTACATCATCGTTCGTGCATCTGCCATATTTGGGTTTGGGTGGTTGTGGCGGGTACGACCCGTTTATTCATTTTTTAATGAACTTAAAAACAGTCGTAAAACATTCTAGGTATTGAATTTCCTTAATTTTTAATTTATTTAAATAACTATTAATAATACATTTTGTTTTTAGATTTAAATTCAAGAAATTCTTCATATAGTTTATTATGAAACACGTGTTCCATTATTAAGAAAATATGTTTATCGTGAAAAGTTTTCTTTGGGCGTACACGAATTAGTTACATGATAGCAGCAACTTAATACCACCAATCATTACTATATGGAGGTAAAATTGATTTAATGAAATAATTAAAAAATGTAATTGAAATATTTAACTAAAAATTTGTAGAAATTGAAAAGTTAAAGATGTTTTTTTAATGCATTGAATTAATTTGGACCTGTGATCATATTTTGTTCATTTATTTTCATTGATATAACTTGAGTTGGTATATTCGTATACATTTTTTAAACTTAAACTAGCTACTTAAGGAGATACTCGTATCTGAGTAATCACTTGTTACCTCATAAACTAATTGTGAATAGATGTTCAGGCTAATTAACCTGGAAATTATAGACTGCAGTGTCAATATATGTATATATCTACTCTACATATAATTTAATCTAACATTTTTTTTTGCTTCTTAAAATACGTTTGACTGCGGGCGTTCCCTTTAAAATTTTTTTTTTTTGTTAATTTAACTCTAGTTGATATTTTGATATACATTTTTTAAACTTTGAAAACTTGGTGCCATCTGAGTAATTTTGATCCTTTGACCACAGTCGTAAACCTTAAAATTGACTGAGTTACAGCCCACTAGATTTTTGAAATTTCAAAATAATTATTACTTGAAAATACAAACATTTGAAGGTTAGAAAAATGTCTAGTTTTAGGTTTCCCCAAAAATATGGTACGCTTGTATTGAGTGAATTTTTATAAACTTTTTATAACTTTTATACTTCAAAAGTAAATTATCTTGTAACATCATTTGCATTTAAGTAAATAGATGAACGAATCAAACTTCAAAGTTTACCAATAATCGTATTTTAAATATTTAAAAAATAACTGTATTGGGGAAATGGAAATCCATATCGGGCAGTTGAAAAAAACAGTATGGGGCACAAATGTGTGGTGTGGATTGATATAAGATAATTTATTAAGTCCATATTTTTATAACGGAAATATTAATGAAAGTCGATATTCAGATTTCTTAATTTTGTTACCGACGATGTTAGAAGAATTTCCCTTATTTGTTTCTTCAAATTATATTTTTCAACAGGACGGAGCACTAGCGCAGCGCATCATGCCATAATTGTTGAACAACATTACTTAGATAAAAATAATCTACCCATATGCGGTGACAAAAATAAGGATTCCTATTCAAAAAAAAGTTGTATTATGTTATTGTGTTGTGTGAACCAAAAGAGTTAAATATTTGAAATTTTCTCAAAATGTGTACTTCTGCACCCTATCCATCACAGCAAACAGTTTTTCAATCTGAAATCATTGGGCTAAAATATATAGTGGTACATATAAGATGGGACGTACTATATACATACAAACCGTAGTAAATAATAATAATTGGTTTTAAATTCAATATTAATCATCTTTTCTTGTGCACTGCATAAGATGTTACACATATCGATATCATCCAAGCAACGACTTTTCACATTAGATATAACGCTTACCGGCTCTTTTCCTGCCTATAGACAAGACGGTAGTCAAAGATGACCGGGGACGCGGTTTCTTTGTTAAAAAAGAATGAAACATTTTTGAGACAAGATTAAAACAATCTTTACTCTCACAATCATTGAGTAAGTCCCCAAAATGTCACTGGGACGGCGGGCCCACAGATGGCAATAAATTTGTGGGACCCATGCTGTATGAACAATAACATTACAAATTACAATGTATAAATGACCGTGGTTTGTTATAAATGTTAAAACGTTAAAATGTATAACTTCATCATATGTAATGTCAAATGTGTACCGAGCGTCGGGAGGGCTTCGTGAGAATTTTTTTTATTATTACAAGCATCATAGTAGTGAACGTATGTGTATTTATATGTATTTATGTCATTTATACCTAATTTATAAACATAATATAATAGTTATATAATAATTATTTATTTATTCCTTCAGTCAACGTTTTATGCCATTTGGCTTTATCGGCACCAAAGATAAAAAAAAAAATTTACCTCTAGTTTTAATCAATGTCTACAAATATTATGGGTTGTCTACTTATATCTTTATTTTTCTTTCTCCGTCTCAAAACCTGCCAATAATAAAATTGAAATATTATGCTTCGGTTCATGATAAATTGATAACTATAAAGAGTGGCTATTGAAGTGACTGTTAAAGGTCAACCATTGAAGACGTTCCTGTAATCCGCATAGCGTCTCAAATAATAGTTATTTCTTATTATTAAAACAAATATTTATAAAATTATGGAAATTCATGTTGTCTTGTGGGAAGAGGGTCGGTAGCACTACTCCAAATATTTCGATTTGAGTTATTAATTGATAGGTAATTATTAATTGTTACGACGTATAACGGTGAAATACGATACCTAATGTACCTTATTAATATAGATTTTCTAAGAAAATTAATATATAATATGTAGAAGTTAGCATAGTAATAATAATTATATATTGATTATAATAACACAAAATAGAGAGGAATAACCACGAGGGAGACTATATATTAAGGGGCGTTGGGGAGGTGAACGTATAATATGTAAACAGAAGTGAATTAGATTACTTAAGTGAATCAGATGATTTGCGTGGTAACTTACTAACTTATAGTAAGTGATGGACATTTTTGTCAGAGATTTTGAATGATATTTTTATATACCTAATGTTCAATTTATTGGTTTTTTCAATATTTGTGTTAGTGAACATTTGAATCAACAATTAGGTAATTATCGCTTATTCAATAACAAGAAGCTTGAAAATTATTTAGACGAAGACGAGTTGTAACTTGTTCTTTTAATCAGTATTAAAATAACCAATTGTTGGGTTTGCTATTCAATTTGGTTTGTAGTTATATGGTATGGCAATTCAGTGGTTCATGTAGGTAAGTAATGTACGTGTTTACTCATCTATACCTCATTATCAGTATATTTAATATTAATGATACTTACATGTTACATTTTATATTATAATATGATTATGAATATGGTTTCTCATAACATTCTCAAACTTTGAATAATTTCTGCATCAAGTCGAATTCAATACCTACTAGATAGGTTGGTAGGTATCTTCTTACTAGGTTTAATTAAATTTTAGGATACACAAGATTACACGAATATTTGTACGAAGTCTGTTTTACAAGGTTGTTAGTGAATTAAAACATTATACTTTTCACTGAAAGAAACTGTAAACGTACATATACATACTTCATATTTTGAATACGAGTATTTACATTGAGAAAATTTCAACTATTTTAACTAGTATGTATGCTATAATGCTATATGCATTTTCCTTTCGTTTAGATATAAAATCAATTTGAAATATTAAATTAAAGTTTAAAGTTTAGTTTCCAATTTTATATTGAATAATTTAATTTAAATTTAAAATTATATTATTAATTATAACCTCTATGAAATCTAAATAAGTAATATTGCTGTGTTCATTCTCATCATATTCATATATCCATATATTTAAACGACAATTGAGTGTAAAAATGAAAAGCGGACGCGTGTCAAAATACTTTGTTTGTATTATAGAGCACCATCACACTATTGAGTAGATAACATAACTTTTTCAAGCGTCTGCTGAAGTATGAGAATAAACAAAATAATCCAAAGTGTAAAAATTCAATAAGATAAACAAAAGGTGAGATAAATATTTATGTATGTACACGTATTGAACTACAAAATTATGTGATCAAATAGCATTGTTGTGTTATTCAATTTATATTGTATACTGTACAGAAAAATAACTAAATAGTTTTATTTTATGACATAATTTTCGATTTGTGTTAATATTTTTATAATTATTTTTGTTTAAATTTAAAATTCTGGAAGATGTAATATAAAGTTCTTCTTAAGGATTTTTTGTATAGATATTTAAAAACATCGAAAATACATACCCAGAATTTTTTAACATAAATATGTTGTTGGGCTGGATACACATATATAACAATGAGGTACTTTTAAACCTATAAGGGTATGCAGTAGAAGCGATTTCTTCGGTTTTCATAACTAATTGTAAGAAATATTCATTTAGATGTTATTTACGCAAGTATTTCATATAGAAAATAATGAACCTTCAATTTTTTGTGGACAGTTTTTGACAATTTATCCAAGGTTTTAAAATGTCATAAAATATATTTTCTTGAAATATAACATATTTTATGTGAAAAAAAAAACATTTAAAAAAAATAGCTTATTATATCTAAAACTAGAGTCTTAAATTTACAGTAAAAGAATATTTTTCAAAGTTGTTTTATTGTGTGGAATAAGTAATAAATAATAGCCAATAGGAACCTATTGCTAATTGATGAATGAATACATAATATTATATCATTTATGCCTATAATTGAAAACCATTAACTTAGCAATTTGTGAACTTTGGTTCATAAGTCATTAATATTATTTATCTATTCTCTGTGTAATAAACTATCATTTCTAATCATCTATAACCGAATACCTTTAAAAAATATATGTATTAAGAAGAGAGGAATTTTGAATTAAGAAAATATCACAATTATTTTTTCATTCACTGCACTATAAAAGCTGATTAAAAGACTTTTGGGAAGCTAATCCTCCTCCTTCCTGATTAGTGACTTACATCAATATGGTTTGCTCATCAACTTTGATTCTTATGGGATTTTCTAAGTTAAATGTACATGTAATCAATTAAATAAAATAGAAAATGATATATACAAGTACCAACATATTATAATTAATCTAATATCCATTTCAGGAAGATTTTATACTAATTTTTGACATGTAAGACCACGACCATTAAAAAAAATAAAGAACAACATGCATCATATACTAACTCTCGAGTATATAAGTTCAAACCTTGATAATTCAACATAAAATAGCCCACTTTCAAACTCTATAGCAATTTTAATTTTCTCGTTAAACAGAATTTATTTCGTTCCCCTTGAACTTTGAGTTATTCAGTTACCACGGTATACGAATCGATCGCATGCTTATAATACGAAAGCCCCTTCGAATAATTTGTATGCATTTTATTAAAAACTTAAATAATTTACGATTCTCTACCAACACAAGATATCAAACATACCATCATTCATTTATTTTATTGAGAAATTGAAAAAGAAAGACTAATATAGAGTGGGATAAAATATAAATTATAATACATTAATTTAACTAACTAAAATAGTGTCATCCCTGATAATAATACTATAAACAAAATAAATTTTCTTTTCACCACTTTTCTTTTGAAAGTTAATTAACGCGATGACAGCGGTTTGTTCGGCAAGACTGTCAGTTAGTTCTACTTTGGTCCAATGTTCAATTTTAATTATAAAATCTCCATAAGACAATATTAATGATCCTTATATTAGCTTTTATAGATATGAAATATGAAATAGATAAGAGTCATTCATTCTTCATAGGTTTCCTCGTTGGTCCAGCATGTATTGTGCACAACGTTTTCCAAACAGTAGTCCACAGACCCCTAGGGGTCCTCATGTACATCAAAGGGTGTCGGCGAATTATTATTATTTATTATTGTTAGGTTAGGTTAGTTTTATTAAGTGGTCCTCAATCATTTTTGCTATATACTCTTAGGAGTCCGGTGGAGGAAAGTCTGGAAAATGCTGCCCTAAGGGCCTGGTAAGGAAGAATTTAGGAGCGCTGGTCTAGCATATTAGGACACATGTTACAACTCAGATGTATAATTATTTCTGTCTATTTATTTCATAATATCAGTTCACTTTATTCACGAACCGGAAAAATCAGCATCATACTTATGTACAGCTATAACAATATTTAAAGTGAAATGATAAACAATATTCGACTATTGGTAATCAAATATTTATTATGTTGCAACAAAAATATTATAAGTAATGCATAAATCGGTTTCTACTTATCGTTTATATAATTTGAATTTTATTGAATTTTCTTTCATGTTTAGGGTTATCTCATGTTATTCTGTAGCTGTTTATTTCTCATGAGCCAAGGGGCTTTTAGTTCCATTATCAGGAATTTATTTTGTAGATGGTAATTTTTAATTTAAATTTGTTAAGTAAAGATTTAGAAATTAGGTGTGCAATTTTGGTATAATATGCCAATTAGTTTAAAATGTTAAAATAGTAGAAAGGAACACAAATAATAAAATTATATAGGTAATGCAATTGAACAATATAAAATAATTATATGTATGATGTCGGTATCTACAATGTACTTGCTGTAGGTACATATTATGTATAATGTATATCTATAGATAGGTACACGTGCTCGTATCATAATACAATCCCATCTTAGAAAATGAATACATTTTCTTATATGAGTCTAAAGAATATTTTTTGGTATAGGTGATACATATATTTTGCAAAAAGTAATTCAATCCAGAGATTATATTATAAGTTAAAATAATATAAGTATAGGTGTATCCAAACATAATGTGGTTACAAAGAGTATTTGAAATTTTTATATGTATAATGTACATGCACCATCATTTTTATAAAACAGAAATTTCAAAATAGTCCTTAATTTGAAGCTCATAAAAATTCACAAAATTCTATCTTTATCTCATTGGTGGTTTACGTAATTATATCTTATTATAAATAATTTTTTTTTTTTTTTTTTTATTGATATTAAGCTTCGGCAACTGAGGCCATTAGCTGTAGTAGGATTTGTATTGTAGGTTTGTTTGTATTGTATATTTTGGGACGGTAGGGGGGAACACGTGTGTGTTTGTTTTTGGCAGAATTTCGAATGGGGCACCCGTAGGTTTCTGCCATGCCCCGGGGGTGGGGGATGGCAGCACTTGTTCTCCTCTCCGGTCACCCCGACTTGTCCGGAGAAAAATGCCGCCCGGTAGCCGAGGATCGAACCGCGACCGGCTGCGTCGCAGCGGACGCGTCAGACCACTCGGTCACCTCATCCCCCTATAAATAATTTATTAAAAACCGTATAATGCATAATAATATTTATTTGGTAGGGTATGAATTTTGAATACAATTTTTTCTAAATATCAAAATTATATTTATCTCGAATTAAATGCATAAATTTTATATGTATTTTTCATGTCATAATAGATATATTTAGTAGGTTTATCATATATGTAATTATTATCTCTAATCTCTATATAACATGTATATAATATGATTTATCAAATACCAAGTACAATAAATACTATACAAAAACCCAATAACATTCTAATAAAATAAAAACTATAATTTGGTTTTAAAATTAAAACTCATTAGTCATTAAAATGGAATGTATGAGTTGAAAAAAATATTGAACGATTTAAAGTCATCTTAAATAACTTTTTTGAAAAAATAATGATATTTTTTACTATTTTTTATCGTTGTCATTTTTAAGTTTTTAATTTTGAACGTTACCGTGACATAATTAAAAGCAACCCTCAATGCAATTTCAGAAAAATTAAAAATGTTTTCAGTGAACTGTGAACATATAATTACGTAGGTATTATAATTGTAATTTGTACGAAAGTTGCTACTTAAGTCTAAAATGGTATACACCCACGGGCCACAGAATCAGCATTTAGCATATCTACCAAACTTATGACAAATTCTAGTTAAGCCTCTTCTAAAGCAAACTATCGCTCCCTTCACAAAGCAAAAACTTGGCGACGCCACTAGTTTGTATTAAAAATTCTTAGAAAAAAATCTGCTTTAGAATATGAAATTAAACATATACGTTTTGGTTCAAATTAGTTAAAACGTAGAAAATATAATTGTGTTCAAAAATGTTGTTTCAAAATAATATTTCTTTAAACCAAATATGATTTTTTTTTCAAAAACGTCATTAGTTTTTGAAATATTTTGTGTTTACTGTTGGAAGATCTACCGTCTATATTCATTATGAAACAAACATTATGAGTAATATATAGTGCCTATATAATATTAATTCATAATAATGAGTTATATTTAAAAAAAAATCTCTTGTAAGGATATGACTATTTTTATCACAAGTTTTTTCGAATGAAACATCAATGGCCCTTGTTGTCGAACACGTGGTACTTCCGACCGGAAACTTTAATGTATACCAACGACCAATACGAATAATATATTATACTCTCAACAAACATCCACATTTAGCGTTTTACTGTACAGGATAATGTACTAATTGTGATTTTCGGGAAAATATAACACTTTACCTACTCTGTGACTTGTGAGTAACATCATAGATTAAAATATAACACGGTGTTATTTAGTTTATGGTAATATTATTAAGCAGCCATTGATTATAATTTGAAAGTACCTTCATAGTACCTACTATAGTACCTATACTTAATTATTCTCAATATTAATAATTTAGATATTTTGGAAATAAATTCACAATAGTACACGGCGAATAGGTAGTATTTTACATATTATAATACACATGTGATGGTGATTAATCAAATTAAATAAATAAAGATGCTGATATTAATAACTACTATATTGTAAATCAAGCAAAATAAAATTATGGGAAAAATAATGATTTTAAAAGTATTTTATTATTATCAATATCACGATTTCATTAATGCGTTATCACATTCCCTGCACACTAACAATATTCCAAGCCTACACTGGCAGTTGGGCAATGTGCAGTATTATTAAATCCATATATTATACATGTCATTGACCATTGTTCATATTACACTTACACGTCGAGTGTTTGAATGCTACACAAACAACTGGATAATATTAGGTATAAAACTTGGACATATAATTATAATAATATAATATTGTCATACTCGGTATAGTTTCTAGTTTGTTATCTATTTCGTGTCACAATATTTCGAATCCATTTTTAAATTGTTCCGCGAAACGGACAATTGGAATAATTCCAGATTAAGTTTTGCGCGGACGAGGAATCATACATTTTTTCCACGTACTGACGTATACTCACTACTCAGGACATTGCAGGATAGTTATAGGCTTTATAGCCTAACCTACTTATTATTTTATTTCCGGAATTCTATAAATGTCTACAAATTAACTGTTATTATATTTTATTTTTATACATCGGATAAGCTTATATTTTTATATAGGTACAGAAGTTGAATGCTTGAATTACTGACTCTAAATATTTGTATTATTTGTATTGAGCTTAGGGCTTTACCTCTGGTGCACTGCTCTTTAACGTGTTTATGTCACTTTTATTCATTTTTAAAATCTGATATTTGTTCAGTAATATATGCATAAATAATAAAAGAATGGATAGGCTAACCTTAACACGCGGGCATGTATTGAAAAAATATTTTAGTTTACAATACACATAAACAATATAATGTACACATAACATAACTTAACAAACGATCTCTTGCGGAAGTGAAACCGCCTTTTCTCTTACACCTACCCATTGCGTTGCATGCACTGACATGGCCTATCCATTCTTGTATAGTTATATTATGATCTATGGTTGTCTATGATATTTGAATGAATACAAAAAACACTATAACTTCTGAACTGAGTACTATATTTTACAAATATATACATATATTTATTAACTACTGTGAAGTTTTTAACTAATTTTAATTAAAAAAGTTACTATTACAGAGTTAAATTTCGTAAATAATGTAAATTATTAATTATGTTAGGTACCATTGATATATATTTTTTATATTGGAACAGCAATCGTTCCATAATTTAAAAATGTTTTTGTTTGATTATATTAACAACGAGTTGTTCATGTCTGATCTGACATTATCTAACCTCAGTTCATTTTTTGCGAGCACCAGTTGTGTTGTTGTGTTGTTTTTGGGCAATCGTTACTGCAAATCATTCGTATATTATATCGTTTATTTGCCTTGCTTGCCATTGTACACTCATATTCAAAGTATAGGAAAATCGTGGATCTCAAATGCGTCAAACCAGCTTTGGTGGTACACGCGGTGCCCTCTGGTAGTGTCTGGACTGAGGAAACGAGAAAAAAAATTAACAGGAAAATGCACTTCCGAAAATCGATCTTCTCCTTTCGTCGTCGGTGGAATGGGTGCGGAAGCGGCCGAGACGTGTGGCTCTCTCTAGCTACGGACTGCAGTCGCCGGTGAGCACCAATGGGTGGCGATGTCTCACCGTTCGGACTCCGCCGCCGCCGCCGCCAACGGTGGACCAGCGATCCAGCATTATGTTTAGTCGTGTCGTGCGTTTGTACCGGCGTCGTTGTGGTTCGGCTCGTCGTTGTTCGCTTATGTAATACTGTTGGTTCACGTTTTTTACGTCCGGTGAGCAATATGGATCCGAAAGATCTACCGTGATACATATTCGGTTCCGGGTGGATTAAACCAACTGTAGCAAGGATCATTCTACAATCGAATAGTATCCGTAACCATTTACCATCCCACACCGTCCCGAGTGACCGCTGACGAGTTCTCTTCAAATAGAAGTTTCGGTAAGATTACCTAGCTATCTGTAACACTCGCCTATTTATTAATTAATATAACACCTATACCGGACACGTCTAGTCCATATTTACGAAATTCTTTCATTTTTAGACCACTTACCTAACCCACCTAACCTACCTATATAACATAATGTGACAGTGATTACAGACCTATATTATGTTCTTGAACCGGCGTGGTTAATTACTACCTGCCTGCCCAAGAGCTCGGGCGTTCCACGCTTCACCACCAACCGGGGTGGTTTTAACGGGGCGTTTTGCGACGAAACTTTTTCGCTATATATTCTCGTGGGACAAACATTAAACATTAATTGGAGTTTGGTTTCCTCTAAATTTCGATTTGTTTTAACGAGTTGACTAAGCAACTGCAGCAATAATTATCGTGAAAAACAACCTAGGCTTTTTCCGGTTGATTTGTACTTGTACAGTGTTACGTACCTACCAATATAACTTAAGCACTTACAATCCACGTTACAGTAATAAAAGATGGCAATTTAATATACGCTCGCTACGATTCGTTTCACATTCGATATTGTTTCACGCGATCATAAGTGATAGCTCTGGCGAATTTGCGATACTCGTTTACGAGAAAACGAACAAGTGTCCTGGGGGGAGTATGACGAACCTTATAAGTTTAAGTGTAATATTACAATACATAGATACCTAGCTATTTCTCGTCAACTTGAGGTTACTCACGCTGAAAGTTCCACGCCAATGTGTATTATTGCGCTTACATATTATATTTTATTTCTAAGTATTATATTTTGTATTCATCGACCAATTTTATAGAAATATATTATAATAACGTGAGAATGTTATTGCTACGTATTGATATGAGCTCTACGTATAAATGTGTCGGCAAGATGGATTGTTTGTCACATTGAATATTTTAGGTAAAGTTACTGTACTAATTATACAAAACGTTTTAACTTTTAGTGTTCACATTATAGCAATGAGCATTTTTAGTATAAAGACCGAAGAGACGTATCGTAGGAGTCGGATGACTGTGTAGTACATCTGGTCTGGTAGGTAATTATGAAAATTAATTGTTCAAAGCACTTGGAGTACGTCTCTTTTGTACGACACTGTCCATGTTTGGTTTTTACGAGAGTACTGTAATAATACAAATATATATAATAATATATTGTATTGTTTATACTTTATAGTTCCGCTAATGGCCAAGAATGCATTTCGTTCTGTTATAGATGAACTGCGTGAGCTTTTCTATAATATATTGTGCATTTGCGTATGCTGTTCCTAATGTCCTTTTATAAACAAATACTACAGGTCGAAACAAAATGTCCCTTTCAGACGAATAAACGAATAGTTGTTACAGTTTAAACATATCGGTAATTTGCAATAACAAAATTAATATACGCCACTAAATATACTGTATACAAATGAAATATTCCAATATTTCAGACAGTTTTGTTTATTAACATTGAAACAATTTAGTCATTTTGAACGGTTAGTATTTTGCTGTATATAATATTTTATTATTTCATTGCACATTTATACTCATTATTTTTTTAAATTACTTGTTTTGAAATTATTCGTGTAATCGAGTTCTCTTTTAGCTAAATTATCTATGTAAAATATCATTGTATGATACGTCATAATGCATTGCTTTATCTTGCAGTGACTTTCGCTCATCTTACACAAATATTACTGTCATTTAAATTAAGTTTCCAAACTTATCTGAAAATCTTAATAGTTCTCTATAGAAGTTTATTCTTGAAGTATTCAAGGATATTCATTTATTTTTTTCAGTCATTCAATCTCCATACATTACCATTCAAAATGAACTTTGATATCTATTGGTATGCCTTTAGCTACTTATAATATTTATTCTTGAATTTTTATGGTCCTTTGCTATATAATTTATTTTAATATTCATTAGGGTTTTTCTTTTGGTGTTATACTTGAATCTTTAACTTTATCTATTTTTTCACCTGTTTAATAAAGTTCAGTTTTGTTTATACAGTATTTTATGCAAAATACAATATCTTTAATTAATTAAACCCAATCAAAACTAAAATTCATACTACAGCGTAGATAATAAATACATAAAGAAACGATATCAAATCCTGGGGAAAATATATGGTACAAATGTCATAGTTGACTATACGAAGTAGGTACCTACTTACTAAATGCCAATACTTGAAATCAACTATAGTTGAATACTTCATTAAGAAATAAATCTAGTAACCTCACTGTATTGTGATTCTAAACTTAGATAGTTATAGTTGAGACTTATAGACTTATAGTACTAGCTACTATGCCTAATGATTAATGCTGACAACATTTATTACGGTCCCTTTCTCTACATCCAAAAAATCTTTTCTTCTCCAACCCTTCGTTTATTTGTTCAATGTGTCCCCTCCGAGGATAATTTTACCAACCTTAATGGGCTATAAAAACGAGAAGGCAAATGCAGTATATTTTTTTTCTCTAGTGTTAAAATTTTATCTCCAAAGAAGTTTTAATAAAAAAAATTATTTTTCCAAACTTTACACACTATACTATATATACTATATTATACACGAACATAACAATTGAAAAGAGAAAACTTCAAACTTATTGATAAAAGTAATACCGGAACAATTTAGATCGTAACGGTGTTTGGTACTTTTATTATAGCCAATAGGTACGTATGTTTGAACTCCGAAGTTTTTTCATTACTTATGAGTTATATACCTGACTCAACGTGAAATAAAAAAAAATATTTTGATTTTTATCTTCGAGAATTGGGTTTTTTATTTCTATTATTATTAAACAGTTGACAGTTTCATTTCCGTGTTTATATATTTCGAACAGTTTCGAAAAATGTTCGATTATTCGACAACTCGACAGATGTGTCAAAATAATATTATTATGATTTATTAAACACGTTCGAGTTAGACGATTACTATTATAATATATTGTAATATACTATACTATAAAGCCATACGGGTACCTACGTGCTTGTAACGTTTCCTAACTAATGTTTAATCCGTAAGAGTCTTTTTAGTGTCTAAACATACAGTACTGGCTTTTGAAATTACATGAAATAGGTATAACATTTAAAAAATCAAAATGTAACTTTGCATGAAAAATTTAAATTTCTTTTTTTCATAAGAAGGATGAAAAGTATAAATGTAGTAATTAACAATCTTATCAATGATCATGTGATTTATTTTGAATCATTCATTCACTTTTTTTATTATATACTTTATCAGCAGTACATTTTTTTATTAACATCCAAAACACTTTTTTTGTACTTTGCAGATCCAGCCGATCTACCTATATCCACCATATGTTATGGAGTTATCATAAAATAAAAACCATGATAATGTTATAATTTTTTGTTGAGCCGATTGGCGGAAATTAGGATACCCGTCTTCTATAAATCCTAACATAAAATACGGCCACTCGAAACATAATGCCTGTGTCTTTATTGTTTTTAAACGCATAGGTTTTGATGGCTATAAGTGGCATAATATATGATTGTATACGTTTATAATAAAGGTGCGTGTTTTAAGATCTTCGAGTGTCTTGTCTGCGTGTGTATACAAATGAGGACCCCCCTCGGGTTTGTGAATAATTTCACTTGGGGGGACTACGGACCGTGGTCGTAGGCAGGACGTAGGCAGCACTCGTCGCTCTAAAATGCTTATCCTATTATATTATTGTTCAGAGCAAAAAAATAAATATCTGATCCATCTTTTAACGATTTATGTCGTGTTGCGTTCTATACGTAATATTATAATATAATACGGCGTACAGTCAAAATATACCTATATTTATATAATATATAGTGCAGTTTTCACGGAGACACGAATAATACAACGCAAGTCGGTTGTTTTCATTGGCGCTGGCCGTCGGCGACGGGCGGCGTGGTGTCGTCGACCCTCGCGTGCACTATTTTTAAAAACGTCGGCGCACACTCCAAATTCGGACCAAAAAACCGCGCGTCCTCGTTTTCCCCCTATATCATAACCACACGCGTCATACTCTGTCAGCCGATAAATCTCGTGTGTTTTGGTAATAATATTGTGCATTATTATCGTGAGTATCATCGTATATTGTATTTTTTCTATCTCGTAGTCGTGAATTTTGGGCTAATATAATGTAATTATATATTTACTACCTATATCACAATATAATATATACAAACTACCGGCGACCGCGACAAAACTAGGATGTACGAGACCATATGTCCCTCAGCTGAAGCAAGAAAAACGGTATTTTTCAACAAAAAAAAAACACACGTGTAATCTGAGAAAATAATACGACATCGCGGTGCCGCCAGGTGTTGTAGAAGAATATACACTCGTGTTTATTATATATTACAATAGGTATATGTATAAAATAATAATTATATATATATAAATAATATTTCTTATGTGCGCATAGTGTGAAACCGGTTCCTACAATATTTTACGAAGCCACCCGTTTACGTTATTACCTGCACATACGGACGGGCCAGGACCTGCGTTATACGAGTATACCTGGTTACCGGTTGGCCAGGTGTAGTTTTTGTTTATGTCTATTGACTAGGCACGCGAGTGTTATGTACCTATATATTATGGTCTTCCGGTTTTACACCACAGTATCCAATTCGGTTTGGTATAAATATATCATGTATTATGTATTGTATTATTTTAATATAAAGTTATAGGCTTAAAGCACCCGCTGTACGTCATAGGTGTACGCGCATATTAAATTTTTTTCTTTTTTAATCGAATAAGCCCAGACGCGTGTCCTTTTCAAACCTCACCGATTTCATTCCGACAGTTGAGGTATACAGTAGGTAGGTAATTACTTTATTAGTATGATATGCTGTTTAGTGTTTATAACATAGGTAACAACAATGTGACGCGGATAATGTTGTACACCCCATCCCTCTCACCCTCCAAGATTTTAATCGGGTTGTTATCATTCTCATTTTTTTTTTCGTAAAACAGTTTTTTCTTTTTTAACGCCTACGTCTCGGCCTCGCCTACACTAAACGTAGATTAATGTTATTTTGATGACATAACGTGGACTTTATCTTAACATTTAAATTCACATCAAATAGTCTCTATTAAATAATACCAGTTAATATAAAATGCTAATCAAAATTCACTTTAATATTATAATCGCGACTCGCTGTACAATAGATGTTTGATTATAAAAGATTCTGACCGTTGTTTGTTACGACTATGTATGTGTTACCTAATCAAATATAAGTTAACATACATACATTTTTTAATTTACTTAAAGAAACTCATTAGTACATGGGTATTTAAAAAAATTTGTATTATAAACTTGGTCAATTATTATTTTTGTTTTTATTTTATTTTAATAACGGCTTAACTTTTTACAAATCTAACATCTGTTCTCTAATATACGCCATATTGATAGTATAATAGTTGCCTTGTCTTTAAATGTACGTAATGCTGGAGAAATGTACAATATAAATGTAGATTTATCATAAGTTTTTATTTTTGGTAATTTGTATCCCCTTTGTACCTAAATACAAATGAATATAATGTCACGATATGTAAATTAAATATTGGAAGTTAAAGCATTGTCGTGGTCAAAGACTTCATAACATTGTCGATAATACATGATGCATAAATAATCTAACGTTACGACATGATTATACTATGAGTTTATGATATTTTAGAAAATCGAGCATCAGGGAATATATAAAACGATACGAAGTTTTGTTGTAATAATAATATAGTACTAATAACTGCAGCATTAGCGCAATTTTATCGATATTAACTCAATATTAATAAATCGTACAAGAGTTACATATGGCAAATTGCTAAACCACGAAATCGAAAAAAAGGGCGGAAGTATGTAGTACATATTAGGTATACCTTTTACAGAATAAAGAGCTCAGCATCATTGAGTATCTCATCGTGACACGCCCGGTGAAAATTTACGACCGGACGTCAAGGTAGTGCAATTTATTTTCCTTGATCGAGTTTATACCGTCTGTACTTGCTATATGATACGCGAAGGATCGTCCGGCGCTGTCGGCTGTACTATATTAAACGTAGGTACCTATATAGCTATAGGTTATCTATACATCCGTGAAATTAGATTGTTAACGTATTAAATAAGACGATCAGATATCATTGGGGATAATATTATGTAGAAATGAAGGAAGAAAAAAAATGCAATTATATGGAATAACAATAATCCATACTTTGAACAACTTTCGTAATAATATAATATTATTTGTAGGTGATGCCTTGATGGTATTGTTTAAATTAAACGTTTAGCGTATAGCACATTCAGTCAGTTACTATGTTTCTGAATGTTTTAAGTACATAGTTTGAAAATTAAAGAATATTTATCTCTTCATTTTCACAAAAAAATATCCAATTTTTTCACTATGCATCAGATTGGTATTTTATGTTTTACACTTTTTTTAAGGACATACCACCTATTAATGGTGTAATAAGAAGCACAATGTACCAACTGCAGATGTGTATAATAGAATATGTTTTTTTTAAGCTATACAAATGTTGAATTTTTTAAGAAAATACATTTTTTTCTCCAAAGAAAAAATTGTTATAGCCTGCGCAGTTAAATATTGCACCCTGTAGTGCGTTGTTATTCAATAACTGCACATATTCAGAATACGTCTTAAAGCTTACCTCCACTCACCACCGGCACATCACACACACACACACATCGACCCACGTTATAGTGTTATATAGTGCACACAAACGCACGCATTTATATATTATATAATACGTACGCATATGAGATTTTTATAGTGCTGTCGCATCCTCTTGGAACAATGCCGCGTGAAATTAAACATGTAATATCGCGTCGTATTGCCACTCGACGGTGGACGGAAGAATGGACTTGTTGTGTCACGGTACTTACAATGTACACCAACAATCAGCTACAACACGTGAGCTGTGAGGGGGAGGGGGGGGTACGAAGTAATGGCAGAGCAGAGGACTTATGACATTATAATATATTGTGACCGATCGCGCGGGTCGAGACGCTCCGGTAACACGGGGAAAAGTATTATTATTGTGATTGTCGTGTACGTATATTATATAGGTAGTATTGTTTGCCTGATTGCGTCTATTGTGTGCGAGTCACCTAGGCGCACACGCGTATCGTGCTCAGGTCGCGGCTAGTTAAGTATTTTATATATTCTTATTATTATTATTTAATATTTTTGTATTATTGCCGCGTGTAGTACCTCTGTCTCGTCAGCAGCCTTCGCAATAAGTTAGTCGATACCTATAATATAGCGCGTCGTCAATAAGATGAGTGTATATTATGACGGACAAGGGCGTCCAAACAAGGGATGCAAGTTAGGGCAGTTGTCACTTCATTCGGACTTTTTTTCTATACAGTTTTCGCTGTTTAATGTTTCACGTCAATGGTCCAAATAATAGTATAATATTACGAGCTTTGACGTAAATTAGTATCCAAATCAACATTTATAAATCTATCTTTTTATTCTTCTGTTAAATGTGTGTTATTTTTTTTTTTAATTATGAAAGTATTAATTTGTTTACTATTTAAGTTTTAAACAATTGTATTAATTATCATTCAAGTTTAATACAGAAATGGAATATACGTATTTATATGCTTATGTACCAAGTGAATTTCAAATTAATTTAGAGGTCTTCTGATAGTTTATTAATACGAACACTGAACATAGGTACTTACATTTATCTAAAAAAGGATATCATAATATTAAAATACTATAGGTAAGGTAAACCTATGTTTAATGAATTACTCCCAACAAAAAAGCCCCTTCAATACATTTATGCGGGCGCCCTTGATGACGGATAATCAGTATACGCGTCTGTCAGACTTCATATTATCACAACTGCGTAAAATATATTTTTTATCGATTTCGGTTCGCACGTGTCTGCAGCTGTATCAGGGCAAAGTGGGGGGGAAGAGCGACGGGAAAATAATCACCGCGCGCGCGGCCTTTTGAGTGCACGGCGGCAAAGAGGAACAAACGCGACTGCGACGACGACGACGACGATGACGACGACGGAAATCTGAAAATATCTAAACGCGGCCCTGCACGTCAGCTACCTACTTATATTTTAACCTCTCGGGCTCACGTCGTACAGCGTATATTATTATTGTAGATATACCGTTTTTTTTTTGTCCAAAAAATATCCACTTAGTTAAGAAATATATATTATGTTTATATGTATATATATAATGCAACGCGCGCACCGTCAATCAAGAGCACCGTAATTGCGTTTATTTTTAGACGCTCAAGATTATGTGATGGTGCCCCCTTTCCGGCTGCACGACCAAAAATTCGAAAACATTTTGTCATACGATTTACTGCCACTATTATAATATGGACTCCGTGTACACCGCATACACCTGCCTGCAGAGGCATATAGTTGATATGTTAAAAAAAAATTGTAAATACCATAGAAAGGAAAGTTTAATAAAATACAACCACCTTGAATACCTACTTAATACTATTTACACTATACATTATCTCTTTTTTGTATTTTTTTTTTAGTATTTTATATCAAGGATCTCCAACTAATTTATTGTTTCGATATATCTCAAGGACCTTTTACAGTAGGTAGACTACTACATTTTGCAATTTAAATACCATATACGACTAAAACATGTCACTTGGGAAACTGCAATGTACCGCCCACCTGTATGATAGCGTTAATAATTGTCAGTAAAAAAAAAAAAATAGTATTAATCAGCTCCCCTGAATATAATTCTGCTATCACATACTTTTTAGTTCTTATGTATTATTATTTATTAATATTTATTTTATTATTACTCACAAACGCGGTTAGTGGCTGCGTAATTAACTAAATAATGTTATAGATTCTCTCCACGATTTATATTGAAATCGCTTGACGCCTTTTATAGTTGATTGAACCGTCATACACGACATCATAGTATGCACAGCTCAAAAGCTATCCTGATCTTGAAGTTATCTTGAATTACTTTTTGATCAGTATTAAGCACTGATAATCGCATAATTAATTATGCGTTATAGTTATACCTACTTAATTATATTGTTATTATTATGACCTTAAAATGTGTTGAACTTCGCATAGTATTAATTCGATGGTAATACAACATAAACATTCAAAACTCTACTTGTCTGCCCCAGGGTCTGAATATGAAACTGTAAACCAACAGAGATATTATGGTGGTGAGTTTTCGTTGTGTAAAGTGATTTTCAAACGGTATGTATTATGCAATTAGAATGGTAAATATTTTGTTTGAAATGTTTGATTTGAGCATGTTCAGTGTCAAATCGCTAAAAGAGCACTAGAATATTCTGAACATATAGACTAAAATCAATTTAGTATTAATTATACTTATTTGAAAATTAACAATATATTTATATTATTTATATACATCTATGTGTTGAAATCCTACACAGTTTTACACTCTTCTTATTTTATGCTTATGCTTTATGTTTATTTATTGAATCATTTTTAACTACAATATTAATAAGTACAAATTATATAAATTGAAAATACATTTTCAATACCTATATAAAGTAATTTGATGAAGCTGTCCCAAAAAGCGAGGTTGTGTTAGGGAGTAGTGAGTTAAAAACACAGTTAACATGATCAATCATGAATGATTAAAAAAAATACTAAGCAATATGAAATAACTCAATATTGTAACAATATGAAGAAAATGATACTGATATTAAAATAATTATACATGTTATCACTTGTGTAGACGATTATAATATTTAGTGTTAAAAATGATTAGAAGAAAATTTTTTTGATTTCCAAAGTTAGCACGGAAAACTAATTACGACAATTATGTATAAGATATAATACGTGTATTGTATATTATATATTCAATTTCAGAGTGAGTCATGTATTTTTCCAAGTGAGGGTGTTGAAGTATTCCATTATATGCTTTTAAAAACTTTTTATGATTCATTGCGTTTTTACCTCATTGGTTTAAAATAATAATATTATGGAACCTGTTTTTTCCTTAATTACTAACATGTAGTTAACCAATCGTAGTAGTTATGTCAGTTGTTATTTGAACGATCCAAAGTTAAATTAAATATTCATAATATTACAATATTGCCATTTACTTTATACAGTTTGGAACAATGCTGTAACATTGGACATTTTTCAGCTTTCTGTAGTTGTAGTTTTTTATTTGTTGTGAGTTATCACTAATAATTATAATAATCGGTAAAAAAAACATGCTTCGGTATCAGTACTATGACTTTATTACCAATAGTTTGATTAAAATAATGGTATTCTTAAATAATATACATTATTTAAGCTTAACTAGATTACATTTATAATTTAATAATACTCTGTAATATGATTATCATTGTGAAGTATGAATTTAAAGTTAACTAGGTAATTAAATTATTATACATATTTACGGTTTGGATCTTTTAATATTAAAGTACCACATTTTCAGTATTCAATTGTGACTACTGTTTAATCTTTGATCTCCAAATATGTTTTATTACAATATTTTTGATACAATAACATATAAGTTATAATCACTGTTATTTTTTTTTTTTACAATAAATCATAATTACATTTTCTTACGTTACTTTTTAAATCAGTTAAGTTAGTATATTATGTTGTTGTTTTTAACGTTGGTATTGGTATTTCTTTTAATTTCTATTCAATACATATTCAAATACTATAATAACTCATTTTTTTTTTTACTTAAAAGTGAAAATATATAGTTATTATTCTTTGCTATGCCATGATTAATTTTACTGGTTACTTTTTACGGTCAATATTATATATAATTCATTATTTTTCCAACAACAAACAATTGACAGCGGTTGATGGACTGCTCCATAATATATAGGTAGGTACATATAGTGACCCTTTTATTAGAATATCTACATCATATAGGTATTATTATTGCCTTTCCAGTTTATATTATATGTGTCCATCAACTTAATTGTACGATTATTTAATGACATGTTTTATAATAAATTGCAATTTTAAATCAATAATATAATGAAAATTGCTAACCGAGGTGCAGAAATAATGATAATTTGTCAATATTTTTATGTTTGTAAAATGTATTGAGTTCTCTGTGGGGTAAAAAGTTACTAGGATTTGAAAAAAAAAGTAATATAGACTTTACTTTTCACTCCGCGTTATTTTGGAATCAACGTCATCGATATACGCTTCCTATGACTCATTTGTTCATTGTGTGTCTCTCTATTAGCACTACCCCATTTAGTTTGCCGAGGGTGGAAATAGATGTGGTTAGAAGGTCAAACGTACCGTGTTTTGAATTAATTTTCATCAGCAAAAAGAGCGGAGTAACTATAATTTTAATTTTGTAATAACGTTTAACACGTCCGTGGAAATATTTAATTAAAATGCTGGAGATAAACCATATCATGTTTTATTAACACATTATATATATACAATTTTGTTTTCATTAGCCAATGAATAAATTATGAATTATTCTCAAACGTTTATAGTAATTTTTATGTATCTGAAAACTGATTGTATTACTTTTGTTTTTATCCATCCTGTGTTTAAAATTACCTAAATATTCTATAGTTAAGTAAATAATTATTAATTTACTAGTTTATAAATTGCTTAAAGTATCAACATTAATTAAATTTAATGATACTATTAAAAAAAAACCGTGGAGTTCACTCTGCTGTTCCTATAGTAGGTGTCAAGTGGAGTAAATCATTGAATATTATGTTTTGTTGGTTTTGTGGCTATGATCTACTGTGAAATAACTACTTTTTACAAAAACAAATTTTTTTTATCTCGTCATTGCATACTCGGCCACTTCGGTAGAACCAGGTAATCTTATTACTTCTAATAATAATTTTAATTGTACCTTCATTATAGTTTAATAAATTATTTATGAACGTTTCAAGTAGTTCACAATTTAATAAATCATATTTAGTGTATAATATTACTATCTTAATCTACAAGAACTGTACGACTGAATTATTGCGTCATTCGCTACTGCAGCG
The DNA here is from genome assembly GCF_001856785.1 of Myzus persicae. Classification (NCBI taxonomy): domain Eukaryota; kingdom Metazoa; phylum Arthropoda; class Insecta; order Hemiptera; family Aphididae; genus Myzus; species Myzus persicae. Next base: position 156,454 of record NW_019104042.1, read on the forward strand.
AGATCACATATTATAACTATGGAAGAATGCACACCAAAATCATACTATTTTATCAGCAAGCTGTATCGTAATTGTGGAGCTCATTGTTATTTAAATCGCAAACAAGTCTGTACCTAATGTATTTTGGACATTGAAAATTCATTTTGACCCAACCCTGAAATGTATTCATAAAATATTACTATCACCATAGTTTCAAATTATTGTTTGTGAATTATTAACTTAAAATTTCTCCCATTGAGAGTCTCAACAGTTTTAAAACTCTTTTTAAGTTTTTATCATTTAAAAAGTTAACGATGTATTTAATAATAATTTGATAGTTTTTTAATTCGTTTTGTCTGTCTTTGGTTGAATAACTATACAATAGTTACTTTCGTGGTAAAAAACTTTTTGAAACATATTTCTGTAATCCGATTACGCGTTTTCGAGTTCAATCAAGATGTTTCTATTGTATTACTTCTAAAAAAACATCACTCAAAAGTATAAGGGACTATTTAAAAAAAAATATTTATTATTATCCTTCGGTCACAAATGTATTATATATTATTTAAATTTGTGTGATATTTTTTATAATTGTATTACGCTTAATTCCCAATTACAGTTCTACATATTTCAAGTTTCCGAATGTAAATAAAAATGTTAAATGTATGTTTAGTATTTCTGAAGACTGTTATAAGGTAATATGTATTATTAAATTCAAACTTTCATGTTCAATGCTATAGGGTTTTATTTCAAACTTATAATATATAGTCTATATTATTAACAAATACTGCACACATTTCCCCCTTTTATACAGTTCCTGTTTGTAACTTAACGCCACATTATAATTTGGGACATTCTCAAGATATGCCTGCATTGAAATTATACATTTCACTAATCAATAACTACCCAACTATAATCTGAATACTCAGTCAATAGTTACTTTGTATAAAAATTAAATAATAAATAAACTTACTTGAACAACAGTAAAATAAAATATATTTTTTTATAATCAAAGTTTACTGAAACTATTTAAAAATATGAAACATTATTATTTATTATTTTAAATAATAAACATTAAAATACTTAATATCATAACTCATAACTTATACGTTACTAAACAAAATCATAAGATTTATGAGTGTGTTATTTATAACCTTATAATAAAGTTTAGTTACGTATGTTTTTATTAATCTGCTTGTACATTCAAATATTTTATGCTAACTACATTATGTAATACTATTGTGAATGGTTAAGATACGAATAATAAAATAATGTAATAACTAATAATTAATATATTGTACATTAACGCTAAAATGTAGAGCTAATGAAAAGTTATTTTCTGAGCTATATAAATATTGTACCTACCACGAAGTATAATAAATACATTATTTTTATTATCTGATTATTATTGTTTTAGTTTCTTCTTTGATCTCGTCATTCTTATTTAATATAATACCGAAAAAAGTTGAAAATTGAAATACTCTCACAATAATATCGAACCATAACATTAGGCAATTGTGGTTTCCAGTGTTACCAAATTGATAAAACAATACAGCAAATTGCAACAAAAGCGTTTCTGTTTCGCTATAATTGATTATCAGTGACATAAATACTTTTAAAACCAAACGACTTGAAACGTTTTATAAATTATACTCCAGGGAACATACTATGCGTATACTATATAGTGAGGCGCACCCTATCTTCGTTGTATATTAATGCCTTTTTAGTAGTTGTACCATAAGTTATTTGTAACTTTTTTTCTGGTACGCATTGCACACATGACACACACCCACACAAACACAACGTGTAATGATTATCGCGAAGAGGGTTTACACAATATATAATACAGAAGCCCTTCTCCTAAAAACTTATCTCATTTTTAGGGGTGCAAAGTTATAATAAATCGAATCTATTAATATTTGTGGCAGTGTATTATGCTAAGTATGAGAGCGAATTTTCTGAGGCTCATCTAATACACCGCGTAAATCACTTTGTATAAAGTATTTATTATTTCATAATGCAATATTTTAAATGATATTAAAAATGGTATTGACTATATTATCATGTGCCTTTATTGTTCGACCATTAGTTGCATTATGTTGTACCTATATTGGAAAATTATAATAGTATACGGAACTCAGCTTAGGTACTTGTAGAGCAGGTTTTTGAGCTTTTTCTTGCTAAACTCCTTATCCTTAAAGCTACATAATAGAGTAATTAATTATGAGTATTGTCATAGCATCATTTCAAACAATAGAATGCGAAATTTATGGGAAGTCGAAAATAAAATTGTTTTGAAATTAAAAACTACCAAGAGTTGTCTATCGCAAATAAAAACGCAATACAAATGCTCATACGAACCAATTTATCGCGGACAAAAGAAAAAAGAAAAATCTCTGATTCGGCGAATGTATTGTATGGTGCGACCTGCGCCGCGATATGTCTGGTGATTTATTTCGAAATAAATAAAGCAAATCAGAAATATATTATGCCGATGTGTACAATACATTATACATATTATGCAGTATCATGTCGGTATAATATTATGTGTTTACACTTACAAGCAAGCGAGTGCGTATTGTAAGCCTACTTATGAACGAGCGAAATAAAAACAACGCAAATCACAACACGTGTTAAGCTCGTAGGTACACAACAATTAATAACATTATAATATTATTATTATGTATAATATATCGTGGCAAAAACTAACACGTGTGATCACGGGAGGGGCGTGTGCGTGCAAAGCTGTATGATATCGTAATTTTGTAATGAGTACACGCGTGTCGTTATACTTCAAACGAGTGCAATCGAAAGTGTCATCGTCGCCGCCGCGATAAAAGCTGTGCAGCCGCGGCGTGGCAGTTGAATAATTCAAGCTCTAGCCGTATACAATATATATATATATATATATATATATATATATATGTATATATGTATAATGTATATATGTGCACACGCGGCTTTGGCAGCGTGGTGTTTCCACGACGGCCGAAGGGTAACAAAACAAGAGCCCTCCGGTAGTGTGGGTGGGATGGAGGCGGTTACCGGTGGGACGGGGGTGGTCGTCGGGGGTAGGTGTATCGGCAAGCTGTCTGGTCACCCTTCGAGCGCGATCGTAACCATGGCAACGCGCCCACGTTATATACCGGCGGCAACACCCGCACGCTTATTACATTTATATATATCATACCGCTCGTCGTAGTGCACACACACACACACGCGCGCGCACACACACACACACACACACACACACACCCACACACACGCACACACACACACGCACACACACACACGCACACACAATATTTGTGAGTATAGACGCGCACACGTTATAGTGTATATTGTTGTAATATTTTTCCATACGGCCGACGCGGCTTGTCTGCACGTGTGAATTCGAAAAATCGAAATCCTTGTTTGCCGTGGACCGTTATTATAATAATAATATTATCTAAATTCTAAATTATTGTATTCAGCCGACTGGTCGAACCGGAGACCTTTCCGCATAAATAGGAACGCATCGTTACTAAATATTACCGGAAATATCGTCAACCTTTCTACATAACATTACTTATTATATTTTATACCCACACTACCGCCCGTATCCGCGACTCTTCGGTTCTGCAAATTTAAAATTGATAAAACGCCAAAATAAATAGAACCAATCAACTCGGAATTATTTGTGATCGTGTTTGGTTTAAATTCATAATTTAACGACTTAACAAGTAACTTACACGACGTTGCATCCATGGAGTGTAAGTCGTACCCATAATATATAATTTTCCTTATACATTACTGTAATAAAACGTCGAGCGGTATATTATTTTTAAACGAGATTTATGACAAACTGAAACTCTGCACCCGACTATACCGTCTACAGTAGACGATTTTATGTGAATCAAATATAATCACCAATTATTTTGAGTAGCATTTCATTAAAATATAAATTTATATGTATTTATACATAGCTCAGTGCTCAGTGCTTACAAATCCATTTATCATCTTCATCAACGGTTAAAGAGGAAATTTCCAATTCATTAAATTTGAATGTGCTGATGGATTATAATTTGACGATTTATTTTCAAATTGAAAAATTAAATAAATTACAATCATTCTTAACAACTTACTATTCTTTTTTTTCCTGAATATTTTATACTTTTCTATATTCGTTTGAGTTAAATAGCGTGTATTAATAAAAAAAATTGAAAACAAAACAACTATAATGAAAATATTAAAAATGTAAATTGTAAACAATGAAACCATACAAAAGTTGGAGGAAATATGATGATTTGAATTCATATTGTGTTTTTGACGAGACTCAGAGAAGACAAACCAATCAAGATCAAACCAAGATGAATCCAAATAAACTGATAAAAAATGTCATTCGTGTATAGTATAAGACTCTATTGATTTAACTGTACAGCATGCTTGGAAATTGCATAAAGTCCATACTGAAAAACCATGGTCCTTTTGGCTTTTCGCAGATGAATTGCGACTTATTATCTACAAAAATTCAATAAAGCACAAATTCCTGGACGTACAGTTGGAAAACCATCAGTTGTATTCCTCGATATGATGGCGTAATGCGTTACTTAGTTTCACTAAAAAAACAACAGAATGTCATCAAAAACAATTTCAAGATGTAACAAATGTGATGTTGGAGTACATTTGAAGTACATTTTTTCAAATTATTTTATGAGTTATTAATTTTTTAAGTAGACAGTTGAAATAACGTTGTTCAATTATTATGATTAAGCGAGTACCTAATTTCATTTTGTAAATTACACTTTATTTACCCGCTGTCATGCCACTCCTGCATATAGGACACATGCATTATCAAGCAAATTATGGGTAAAAAAATGTATTTTTTATTTGTTTTGGTTTCAATAGAACAAAAATAGTAGAAATAACTTAGACAAAAGTAAATTAAAAAAAGTGTTTTACCTTGTACATAAATGGGTTAATAATATATATTTTTTACAATGATATGACCAGTGTTATTCATCGTCTATGCCTGTACTAAGTGATATCAGGGTTCTCTACACACTATTTTGTTGGGTACTCGGTGTGTTAATGGGTTTTTTTTTTGTGAAAAGATTTTTCATTTACTGTAAGAATACATTCATTTTTGATATGTTGGTGCACTATGTTTACTCTCTAAACTTTAAAAAAAGTATGAAAATGCTATGGTTCAAAATTCGATTTACGTACATCGAAATCTTCAGAAAAATATTCTGCTTCGGTGTACAAAATTAAAAAAAAAAAATTCTGGTAATAGTGAAAATTGTGTCGTAGTGTCAAATCAAATTACGTTAAAAAAAGAAAACCAATGTTTTCCAAGACATTTTTGATTACCCAGAAAATTACTATGGTGAGTGATAAGAGTATCACCGCTATTGCGTGTAGGTACGTAGTGCGTGGTCGTACACGTGGCAAACTATACGCGTTAATTCAAACAAATCCCTCCGAGAGAGCAATTTAACCCACCACAGGGTGAGGTACGCGTTAGGGCGTTGCTATACAATACGGTCGGTAACATTTTCGGACACCAAACACTGTTTGTAACGTATACCGAGTGCTTACTGTATTTTTACACATTTACATATACGGCAAATTGCGTGCATCCGAGGGTTCGGAATTTGTATCGACTGTGGCGCGTGCATACATTAAAATATATTATTCACCAGGGGTGGCGTTCGAAGTTCAACGTGCGTGGTCGGGTAGTATTCACACGAAAATATAATATAATATATTTCACAGATAAATAGATTGATAAAATAAACACTGCTCGTAAAACTCTATGGCTAGTTAATATACCTAACCTAACCGGTGGAAAGGACTCGGGGCCTAGCTCACTGAATTTTTTTTAAGCCGCCAGGGGCGCGTACTGTCGGAGTATATGCATTATAGTTTTTCCTTAAATACGAAATTTATGTTGGGAAAGAAATAACAAAATATTACTAGGGAAAATCGAAAAATTCTCCATATGATTTATATTTCATATTGTCCATTCACGACTTTAAATATCAGCGGTTATGACTGGTTCTGCTCTTTGAACCTGAACACTTTTAAACGAAAATTATAATAAAAATTAAAAATCATGGCTTTTCACCCGAAATTATACCCATGTGGGATATTATTTCATACCAAAATTGCTGTACCAATTCGATATTTTCATACTGTTTTTTCTGTAATTTTAAATATTGGTTTATGTTAAGCTAAACACTTTTCCAATCTTATGACTATGTTATTTTCGTACAAAATAGTAAATATCAACAGTGAACAGATTATATAAACAGTATAAATATTATGGTTTTTATGAATACTGGTTTTTGATAGTATTTTGATTTTAGGATATCCAATATATCGGGTGCAGATCACTGAGAAAAATCTTCCAGCTAGTTTTAAAATTAAAATGTTTTAATGATAGTTATGCCTACCAATTGAACGCATGCATTGTCTAATTCTAATAAACACTGTTCGATGACACTATACCTATGTATTGCACTAATACATTCAATTTGAACGATCGGCGCTTAATACAATAAAAATATTATGCAAGCATTTTGTGAAACATCCTGAAAGTGGAAGAAACTTAATATTTAATACGAACCAATGATGTTGTTATGATAAATATATACATTTTTGGCTCTCATTGCTTTTATCGGCGCTGTTCGCAAAGCTCCTCTATTGTTGGCCACCCCCTCATATTCCCGCGAAATAAAAGCAATAATAATAATGGTAATAATAATAATAATAATAAATAATAGTATGAAAACGGCGTAATATTGTTACACCCCGTCACAGCGACGGTGGTAACTGGTAGTCGTCCGCTGTTCCAACCGTCGATGCCTATCGCTGGACCTACCTAAATAACGAATATTGTTTACGTCCGTCGCGGGTGTATTCAACACTGCATTAATGTTAGCGAGTTATTATGATTGCTATCGTCGTGATGTTTATCGTGGCTTTTGTCCATGTCCCCGGAACGTGTTTCATACTGGTCCGACGAGACATAATTATTTTCGCATTCGCTACCTGTGTAAACAACACCGTAATATAATATTTATCATTGTTTTAATGAGCCCTTATTGCATTATGCAACACCATTATGATTGGTTTGAGGCGATATTAATCATTTTTCGCTTTTGGAATATTAAACAGACCGTCGTTTGAACGTTCGATTAGTTTTTTCGGAAAAACGTTCAAAATAAACAATTACATATAGTTATATACGTAATTACTATATGCAATAATATAATAAATAGAAAATATACAATTATTGTATTGGTCTCAAGGGGTTAAGTTTTTTGTTTTTTGTTTACCGTTGACGACAATAAGGGGAACACAGATTAAATCTAACCTAACATAAGGTTTAATGGTACAGTGAGTACAGGACGACTAAAAGCAATATATAAAATACACATGTTAGAATATAACTAAATAATTGACACCACTTAGCTTTGTGACTTTGTTAGGTTACGTGGTTATTATTCGTTATTCGCGTAATGCTAGTTTGTACATTTAAAACATTTTAATTTTGACAAATGCGTATAATACATTTTAATTAGTATAATAACCTGTAAATTATGTTCATCATATATGGTACTAAACATTCAACTATATATATTAACTTTAAAACATAATATAAACAATTGAGAAAATAGTCGCGTGAGTTGTATTTAAATCACAACTCTTAACTCTCAAGTGTCTGCAATTCAAGAGTGGTTTTTAAAATTTGATTTACCTTACTCTTGGGAAATTTAAAATGAGCACTATAAAAGTACAGTTTGTACCGCTCCTTCAAGTATTGTACACGACTCATATGTTGGCATAAATAAAACATTTTAAAGCGTGGATTCTTAAAGATTTCCTCTTAAAGTTGTCGAATTCATAACGATATTATATTAGATTAAATGTATAAAACGATGTCTGCTTGTCTTAATTATTTCCTTCACATTACTTAGACGTTTCGACGACATTTTTTCATCAAAGATTTTAATTCTGAAATATAACACATCCTGAGTATATTCAATAAGTCTTATAAACCTTAAGTTGGCAATTTTATTTTTATATGCAATACAAGTAAGTACCCAACTTTTATGGAAAACTTATATTATTCATAGCATATTTATTTTCATAAACTTAAAGTTCTAATACATTGGTCATAGAGGTATGGCGTCAGCACGACATTAAATAATTCAAACTATATTTCAAAACTTTTGATTCTTAAAAAAAGCTATTTGATTAAAAACCGTACGATAATGTATAACATTATTGTTAAGCCAATATGGTTTCCTCGCTTCTCTCGAAATTTGAAATGTTGTAATTTACATATTATAATGTGTATCTACATTCTACGTATAAATATATAATACTATATGGCATATATGCACTTACAAAGCTTCAACTGTTAATGTATTTTACTTCCGCCTCTATATTGTAAGGCTGTTCCTTGTACAAAACGAGAAGATCTCATCAAATGCTAGTCATAAAATAACGTTTGGTTTGGTAGAAATTAAATTAAGCAGAAAGAGTTTTGAAGTTTTTTTTAGTGGAAATTAAATTAAAAACATAATATCGTTCGTTATCGTTCATATTGAAATTGTGTATTTTTCAAAACGAAATATGATGGGCAATATATTTTGTTAAAGTATATTTTATTCTCGCTAGTTACATTCATTGACGTTTTGATTATGTTTATTTTTTTTTACCAAAAACTTTGTGCATAATATATAAGAAAATGCAAGTAGTGCATTTTTTAATGATTTTTTTTTAAATTAAATTATTTAGCAATAAAAACATGAAGTGTAAAATTTAAATATGCGGTATTATAAAAACTAAATACGTCATTATTCGTTCTTATTGGATATTTGTACACATTACAAGAATTATAAGATCTTTTGAACGTTAAACGTGCAATCGGTTAAAGCGATAAGGCGGAAGTGTGGAAAATTAATGACTTATGGCTTGAAAAAACTTCACTGATTTATCGATTTTTGTTGGAAACAGTCAACCCTTTTCAAATGCCATGTTCGTTTTTTTTGTTCGAAAACCTTGATTTAATAAAGACGTCAGACCAATATAATAAGTTTATTAGTTAATTGCTATAAATTACGGTAATATAAGTAATAAATAATAATACATTGCATTATGATAAGGTGTTATCGTTTATGTTTGTAGCCATCACCCAATGTCCTTAAATTTACTCGTAATTTAAATATTGTACAATAGTTCAGTTTACTCGTGATAATATTGATAATATAAATGATTGTATATGTTTAAGTGGTTTACTGAAAATTATAAATTATGGATCATAAGACTGAAAAACACAAATATTAAGTACAAATCACTAATTAATTGAAACTTGATTGACAAATGAGAAACTGATAGTGATTCAATTAGTCGATAGCCAATTAGTTTTTAATTAGTTGTATGTTATTAGTTCCTGTGCTGTGCTTTGGTAGAATTTATCCAAAAAGGATTAAATATGTTTATGTGCATTAGCATAATTTTAGTTCAAATGTAATTTAACCTCTTTGAAATTAATTTATACTATTTCAGTCATGAATTTAATCGACGAATATAATCATGAAAATATCTGCTTGTAAAATTGAAATACCTAGACCTCGCGTAATGTGGAAGTAGAATTAAAATTGTTGTAATCAAATTAATGTACCAACATAATTATAATTAATCAATTCATATACACAATGTGTTAAAATATTATAATATATTAAGTCTTAAGACATTGTATCATGGTTTATAATATATGTTCTGCACACTATAGGTTTAATAATATTATAGCTAACATAGAGTAAAAAATGATGATATAATAATATAATCACATTTTACAAACCCATTATTTATAAAACCATATCCATTGTCTTTGAAAGGTTGATATTTATGATATCATACATATAATAATGTAATTATATATTATAATTTATAACTTATATAGGTTGGATACTATGTAAAATAATTTTTTTAAATATCAAAGTTTATAAATCATGTAGTTGTTCTGCATTTAAAAATAATTGTTTAAGGGAAATTATTAGAATATTATATTATAGTTGCAAAATATTGATGATGTAAACATATGTTTTAGAAATAAATGCATTTGAAAAATACAACTAATTTCTATATGTTAAACTAAACTAAGTGTTATTATAAATAGCCGCCGTGTGTCCTTAGCATTAGTACCTACCCAAAATGTTGTTTTTACGGTGTAATTCTAAAACCGTGTTTAGTATTTACATAAAAAAAGAAACCAAACAATTAACTATAATGAAACCATGTTTTTGAGTTGAGATAAATTCTTATTAAACATAGTAAAAATGTAATACTATTAGTGACTGGCAACTATACATTACGCTAAATTTGTTTGACAGCAATTAGGACGTGACTTGGTGTGCAGTATGACCAATGAAGCGAGCAACAGTCGGTGTTAACAACTCGGTGTATGCTCAGCAGCTTGCAGAACAATATGGCAACGGTTTCTGCCCGAGACCGTAATATTATTATTATGTTTTAGTTGTGCTGGTTGCACATCTTCTCTCGCAATAACTTTGGCGTCGTCGTGTCTAATATGTGTATTTTTATTTCTCCCAAAACTGCATTCACGCATTAATGCGCCGCCTTTATACAATGCCGAGCGAAAGACTAAACGCTCGCGTTTTCCGGGCGACCACCTGGGACCTTATATATTATTTCTGAAAGCGCGTGGAGCGGCGTGGTATACCTCTATATATATATATATATATATATATATATATATGTCGTGTTTATTCGTGTGCAGAAATAAAACGCCTTCCAAGTGTTACACACGATTCGTGACGCAGCAGTTCTAGCTTCTAAGTACACGGCTGCGAGGTTTACTCAAAAACGGAACCCCAGCTGCGGGGGGTGCAGCGCGTTGAAAAAAAATCAATTTTCACGTGGTTTTCGGGTGCGGCGAAAATCTGTTCGATTGAATTCGTCGCCCGCTGCTTTATGCGGCGTGTACCCGTTTGTATGGTGTTATTGTACGCGCACGTTCAATAAAATATTATTATTGCGGCGGAAACGAAAACTTACCGAATAGGAAAACCGCTTTGGACCGGAGCCGGAGCCGCTTCAAGATTTATGACGTCGTAAATCCGTTTTCTGGTGCAGTCGCGCGTCCTGCAATATATACGCGGTTTTCGATGCCGGTCTAGCGCGTAATGGCGGTATAGATGAGCTTATACACTTTCTATAGCCTGCTATAGCCGCGGCACCGGAAAAAAAGAGCTTTTTGGGAATATTGCCGAGGACTCGTGCACTGCTCTATACCCACGGGCGTATTATGCGACTGCACGTCGAAATCCCCGAGGGCGAGCGAAACGGTCTCTTTATTCTTTTGCAAGGGACATAGTCTCCTTGTGAGCCACCGTAGGGGCGAGGTGGCAATAACCTTAAAAATACAACGCATATATACACATTTCACGGGTGTGCGCTTTAATCTCATATATATATACCTACCTACATGATATTGTAGGATACTACGGGCGGATAGTCAGAGCCTATAAAGTCTGATCCGCAGCTGCAACAGCAGTGACAGGACCCTCGGAGATGAACCATCAAGGGCTTGGTCGAGGCAGGAGTGTGACGTACCTATACTGACGTGGGTATATATACAATTATTATTATCATTGCAGCCTTACAAGGCGGTAATAACGTCAAATTTATGTAGGCGCGGCGTGCTCCCTGTTTATATGGTGGAGTGTAATATATATTTATATACGTTACGTCGTCGTAAATAATTGCCATACAGTCCCTGCCGGACCCACCCCTGTGCCGGCTTAACTTATATAAGATAACGTGAACGAGAGTGTCTTCAGACCTGCGACCCTCGCCAAAGCGTCGCAGCAGCGAAGTCCTCGCGAAACGAATAGTTTTCCTTCGCCCCCTTGCGAAATACGCGAGCACGCACACAAAACATTATACCATATTATGTCTGCCTCACGATGGACCAGGGGGGGGAGGGTTAGCTGGAAAGACGCAACATCGGCGGTATATACGTCAAAAATCAATACGCCTAATGCCTCCCCTTCGCGCGTATTTCGTCAACGTACATTACTATATTTACGTTGCTTTCGACCAGACCGAAAATTGTTTTCAAATAACAACGACTCGGCCGATCGCGAGGATATAATAAAATCGGCAGGCCGCCGCGATGGGATTTGCAACCATTTATTCGACTTATATATATATATATAAGGACGACTGACGACGCCGTCGACGTGGAAAATGCCGAAACGTGTCCTCCGTCGCGAATCGCATCATAACATTTTGAATATTGGATTTATTTTAATTTCGGTGCCTTTTTATTAACTGTATAAATTTATTTATTTATACACGTACATGATAATATTATACGTTGTAGGTACGTATTTGTAAGTTTACGTTCCATCAAAATCTGCAGTTTTACTACATAGTATACTGTACCAACTGCCAGAATTGTTTTTTTTACAACACGCATGTTAACTTTTTTAATCGAAATCATGAGTACACACACACACACACATTTGCAATATTATCGTCCTTATATACATTGCAAATGTCGTAAAATGCAATCATCTATTAGATATGTATCGTTTATTGTTTTGTTTTTAATGTATATCTGTATAATTTCTAATTTTTGGGCAATAAAATAAAAAGTTCTACCTTTATTGTATCCATACTACGTTTATATTCGATGTTTTATGCAGCAAAAACGTTTTAATATTCACCGATAAAATTGTGCGCGAAAGTAAATTTAAGCCTTCAAATTGCAATTTTTATATACTATTGACTTTTACGCTGCATAGAGATTGTTATTTTATCCGTAAAGAAAATATAAGTGATTTTTATAGAACACAAAAAAGATAACATTTGTGCGCCATAGTATTTTTTTTACATTGTCTTTCTGCTTGCATAACACAATTTTCTGTATTATATGCTTTCAACAATATACTTTCAGACGGCATTACAAATAACTTAAATAAACAATGTTCGTTACGTATATTTTGAATTATTCATATTTTATTCAATTTTAACATTATAGTATAAATTATATTTTCAATTATTGAGTTATAACTGCTGCTTGTATCAAAGTTCATCGATAACACGTTAAAATATTATAGAGCTGCGTGTACCAACAGGAACACCGCATTACATGAATTATTGATCGATTTTAACATAAAAATAATGTTAAATAATTATTCGTCTAAAATAAATAAACCGCGATATGCGAATTAACATCGAATTCTCACGACGACGGCGGGATTTCAACACGCGAAAAACAAATTCCGTGTTGTTAAAATTAATTTAATCAAACAGACCTTTATTACAGCACACAATCGCCAATATTCTGCCGGATGGTCGTGCGTATCATATCTAAATATTATTATTATTATACAATAGCACAGTGTTCGATAAATATATAACTGTCTGTCGTTTTCGCGTTGACAGATGCTGTTGCTAGCTGTTTGGGTGTTCGGTCTGAGCGTCGAGCAGCGCACAAAATATAATATTAGAAATACGCACAATATATTAAACATCATTCGAAAATGTTAAATCAATGGTGGCAATTAATATCACGATAAATAATTATTATTAGTATGCCGTCATTTAGCGCCATCGATACGATAACGGTGACATAATACTACTACAATACACGCGTAATACGGAAATTTAAACGGACGTGAACATAATGACGTGAATTCACAATGTAATAATTCATTTATACGGCACTATACCGAAATCCGTCCGGAATTCAATTCGATAGCGATAATAATAATTAATACTATACATGATACACAATCACATTATGTTTATATAATAATGCATATTATACGAGTAGGGTGTATTAAAATATATACTTTGGCCAGTGCGCTAACTACCGACGTATTGATGTACTTACCATATTTGATGTACCTGTATATGTAATAATCTCTTTTGAAGTTTGATAAATATTTTACGGTCGTTAATCAAAATTCAATTTCACAATACAGTGGAACCTCATTAAGTCAAATTTTCGATAACCCGAAGAAACGTCTTGGTACCTACATTTCAATATGAACCTACAATTTTTTGTATACCTAAAACTTTTGATAAATCGAATTTTTTCGTCACCGACCGATTCGAGTTATCCAGGTTTGTCTGCAATACATACTTGTTAGTGGTTAAAAAATATTTTTGATATGTATTTCGAATAGGAATTCAAATACATATTTCGATTAGTATCTGGTTACAAATATAAATTCGTTTAAAAATATTTCAAATAATAAATCAAGACTTTTTCAAGACCTGAATATTTGTCTAAAAGTGATTTTTTTTTTTGTATAAATATTTGTATTTGATGTTTAAATATTTTGTAAATTGAGTGGAGACAAAGTAACAGTGCACAATTCTATAGAATTCAGTATACTTTAAACAATACATTACCTTTTTTTTTGGTATTTCTTATTTATAACACAAAATAACGTTGATATTTCAAATAAATAATTTTAAATATTTTTATCTAAGCCCATTTGAAATGTAGTTGAAGTATTTAATTACTTAACGAGTATCTGTAATTAATCGTCATAAATAATTATATATAAGCATTGCTCCAATGATGCTGATAGAGCGTGTGTTTCAACTACTTAAAGTTTTCAAAAATATGTGAAAACCGTTCAAATTCTATAACTCAATATTCAGTTACATGCTTTTACTAGTTTTAATTAAAGGCAAGTTTTTAATGCCGTTGGAAAAAAGCCGTGCTCTTATGACTTATATAGGAAAAAACTTTTTAATTTATTCATTAACTTTTCTCCCTCTTGCCTTTTTCGGTTTAACTTTTTGAACGATGGTGCTAATCAAATTGAGATAATTCGAAACCCCGTTTGAAAACATAATATTTTGACCATCGCATTAATGATTTATATAACTGTGTAATAATAATGGTTAGCTATATATAGTTGCCTAAATTATGATAGTACCGTTTTCAACATTGGATAATATAACCTTAATTAAAGGAAACTAAAACTTTAAATTACGTTGTTGACAACTACGTAACTATAATGAAGAACAAAGAGTAATGAGTTAACATATTCATTAGAATAATTATACCACAATGACTCATTTATGTTTAACATTATTATTGGTACTTTATTTATCTGGCGTTAACTGCACAGCCAGCGGTTATGTGTGTTTTACCAATTTTTTACGTTATAGACTTAAAGTCGAATTAAAGCAATGTTATTCATGTCCTTAAATGGTTTTTACGTCTTAAACTCTAAAATATGTTTAAATATCATATTATTAACAATAATACACAATGCAGGTGCATATTTTGCTAAAAACAATTTATACTCTTAAATAATATTCTATCAAAGATTAATATCTTTAATGTTCAGTTAGTATATTGATGAACTGATTTTTGATTTTTGAGCATACATTTTTTCAGTAATTTAGAATCGTATTTTAGGATCTCATTAACAATATTTTCAAAATTATACTCTTATTCCACATGCCATAATACGTATACATTACAGTACTCCATGTCTCTATTGATACTTTATGAAAAAAACAAATGCATTTCAACATACTGTTATTTAAAAATACACTAGCCCTGTGATTTTCATACATTTTTTTAGTATAGACCCGTAATAATAATTATGCAGACTTAGTGACTCGTATTTAGATATCGTGAGTCGTTGCAGGTATTGAAATACACCAATGAAATAAAAATGTCACCATGTAATAAATCGATATTATCAACGTTTTAATTATAAACGAAATTCATTATAAATTAAAATACATACACCCACTTAATTATAGAATAATATAGTAGACATTAACTATGTACAATAGTATATATTATTATCATATGAACATAAATTACTTTTTTAAATATTTGTGTTTTAAATATGTTATATAGTTATTGTTATGATTGTTAGGAAATTCATTTGTAATATAAATTGTATCTCAATTCGCTCTTATTGTCCTTTTATTTGTGTTAAATCTATCGATAAAAATATAAAAAAATTTTTTCTTGCATCATTCGGTTGAAAAAAACCTTGGTATAACAATACGCGGTTATAGGCTGCTTCAGGTAGCGATAATGTGATAAACTTACACTTCTGTGATTTTTTATGCAAATTTGAGGGGCAAATATGAAATAGGTCCGCGGTATATACATTATTATTATCTGTTCAGAAGACCCCTCATCGTTTTATATTTTTGTTCAATGGTACGAAGTTTTTTTTTTATTCTTCTCTTTAGATAAACGAATCTGGTGTTTTCATGCATCAAAAGCGTATTTAAGGTATATTTATATTTTTTTCGAAAATATATAACTCGTCTTATTGAATATTCAAAACAGCTCTGACAAATCTCAATTGTAGGGCGTTGACACGTTTGTGTATGTAGGTATCCATACATCTACTGATTTACATAATATGATACCTACGACTGAACGTCTGAACGTCGTCGGGCCGCTGTGTATATCATTATATATATATTATATATATACATATACATAATGCATATATAGTGGCAAGGAGCCATTGTGCTGCAGATCGTCGCCGTCGGGAAGATGACATTTACAACTACAATTGGATGAATTTTTCGGACATATTTTTTCGTCGTTTTATCGTCCCCGTCTACCCGTGGCGAGGTATATATAACCCATGGTAATATACATAAGAAAAATAGACCCCATCATATATACATATATTTTATCGTTGTAGAATAAACAGAGGTCATCCAACGACGAGACCTTTCGTCTCCGCGCTTCGTTTCCACCGTGTACCCAACCGACAAGAGGTAGTGTGAAATGTCATTTGTTGCAGGAGTGTGAGAACGACTGGGACAGGAAAAAAAAACATTTGACTTACGAACACGTGTTTGCGTTTGTTTATATTTCGTCGTCGTCGTGAGAGAGTGTGTCAACAAACGCCCTCAAAACGTCGCGTCGAATGACTTACATACAATTTTAAATACTATTCTTGCACCGAATTAGTGCGTAGAGCCCAATCATGGAAAAATAAATCCAATAAAACCAATGTACATATAATAATATTATAATATAGTTTATATGAGCAATGGCGGACATTGACTTGAAACTTTTTTTTTTTAATTTTCAACTTAACTACGTTAATTGTAGAATTAACTTTTAAACTATATAAATTAACTATAGAGTTTAAGTTACCATTGAAAATTATCTAGATAGTTTGTTAAAATATTTTGGAAAATAATTATACTCCAAGTAGAAATAATATTTATAGTTATCTATTACTGTGGTTAAACAAAGAAGTGTTTTCGTTTAACCACGTCGATACAATGATTTTAAATAAAAAAATTAATTAGTAAAATATATCTCTAATAAGTCTACCGAATAATTAAACTGACGCCTGACACAAACATGTATTTGCCTAACCACTAATAAAGTGCATTAAGTTCAATAATACGAATGTTGGGCGAAATGGTTAATCATTATATTTAAACAATCATGAAGTTGTTCAACCACTATAACAGATGCATAACCCAACAAGTGTTTAATATTTTTCTATAATATGTTACTATAAAGTTAAATATTATATTATTTGTGTTTGCCGTATCAATAATTAGATTACAACATTTTTATAACAAGAGTTAATTTTTTCACTGACTGCCCCACTTTAACAGATTACATACCCATAAGAGTCGCACCTACACAACATTATTAACAAACCAAGTGTGAATCTCGTGTGAGCTCGAAATATATTAATTACATAATATAATACTACAACGTGAGCGCCGCCGCAGACCACACGCATTCAATTATAATATTAGTATCATTGTGATTGCGTTATTCCTCGGGTATAAATCAATTTTGCGGCGGCGCGTATAAAAGCTAATATTATTGTGATCTCGGGACCCTTTCTCGTACATTATACTATTATTGTTGTACCCCGCATTGAAGCTCATTTAACGTCATTATTTTTTTTTATAAGCATTTATGCGGAAAAGTAACATGCGCGATGGCAACGCCGCCCCCGCGCCTATATGCACATAATAATAATAGTAATAGTACGTCGAACACCACAGCACGGGAGTGGTCGGGTGCCGGATACAATATTTATAATACTACGGCTCTAAAATTATTTTTTATTTTTCCGCTATTGATTTTCATTACGGTTCTTTTAATAGCCCTCCGAACCCTTCGTATTATTTATTTATTTATACATTTTTTTTTTTTACAAACTCTGATGGCTATTTTTAATAGCCGAGCGTAATCATACGTATACTACATACTTTAACGTAGATGTGGATTCTATACCCAAGCCATTCGACGTATTACTATATATATATGTGTACATAATGTACATGCATATTTCATATTATTATTGTATACCTCTCCGCACCGTTGCGGAATTCTATTGATAATAAATTCCAATACGAATGTCCGGAGAACTATCGTTTGAAATGATTGATCACCTTTTATGGTGTTGACCTTTTTCCCGAGATACATAATATTTTTTTTAATAAGATAACCCTCGGCATCGTGGCCATTGGGAGAAACATTTTTTTTAGCATATATAAAAATATTATATAATAATAAAAGAGTTATATAACAACAAATGTATAAAGGTAATATGAGCTTAAACTTTAAGACAGTATTATTCTGATGATTAAATTATAGTTTGTCCAATTCTATATAATATTATTATAGTACCTACTGCCTATTGGTAACCGTAGGTACTTCAAAGACATTACAAATTAGATAAAATGCACCCTATGGTAAAATAAAGATTGGGTTAAGCCGTTATTAAAATTGTTTTACTTCAAAAACTCAAACATTTCAATGACTAACAAGTTAAATCTAATTTTTTCCGTCGGCTAATATTTTTGTTAGATACCCAAATGACTTTTATGTTGAACCAAAATGTGTTGTTGGTATGCATTAAAAACGTATATGGTGATTTAAATGGACGTAAATAGTTATGTGTACATTTTATGCATGTAACATTGTTACATTTATATGTATATTATATTGTGTGTACTGTGTATGCTTTCTTTTGTACATACAAACGAAATGAGTATTCTTTATATTTGTTTTTGGATTATAACATTACAAAATTATAAGCTACGTAAATAATAGTAGGGAATTTAAAAACAATGCGAAACGCATTTATAAGACGTATACTGTTTTCACACAACTCCTTACAACAATATCCAAACATAGTAGGTATTGCGTGATATTATATATTATACACGTACCTACAGTGTACACATCTTTCGGTTTTTATTTATATTATTATGAAAACAAAAATGGCGTGTATTCTACATGGAATATTTTATATTTTTATATAACTACGTTTTATTTATTTTATATCATATTATGTTCATCGCTTATTCAGTGAAATAATAGTGAAAAAAAAACATCAAATAAATTTGGCTCATATAACGTTATAGTACCTATTATAATAATGATCATGGTGTCACATACTCGATCTACCCTAAAATATTGCTGAGTTTAAATACTTATAATATCTAAAAGGTAGATCAATAACATAGGTACATATGTACTCACTCTAGATAATTTATTCTAAGTATTTATACTAAATAAGCCTTAAAATGCATATATATTTAATTTAATATTGATATGAATTGAGTAAAAAGAGAAGACTTGGATACCTATGATGGTTTTTTTTTTTTTTTGAGAAAATTTTGAAGTAGCCATTACGGTACTCTTAAAGGTTCGATTTGAATTTTGTTTTTACTCGTTCTTCTATAGTTCTTTAATTTCCCCGCCACATTTCCCTGTCATATTATTTAATAATATAATTATATTATGATACACATCAAAATATTATCTTATTCATTTTGAGGTTTTAATAACTTTTGGTTTAAAAAAACCTCCTTCAAAACAATTAGGTTGTATAAGTCATACTCATAACACTGTATTGTATCACTTAATCAAAAAGCCGACATGTCTCACAATATAGACATTTTTTGTACACAAAAAGTTTTAGAAATATATCGGATTATTATATTATTGCATACAAATAGGTTTATTAATCGTATAGGGACAACTTATGTGCATAGCAGACACATATTCACGAAATCGCATCTGTATGACAAACAATTTGCATAATACATCAAATTATATAATATATTATTAATATGTGTTAGTAGAAACGTCTACGGTATCCATAAAGCTGCTTCGGGTTGGTCCGAGCATGATATGGCAGTATTAAACTATGCACCTAAACCAAACACACGGTTAGGAAAACTACACTGGGACTGAATACGCTTGCACGATGGCGTTTAAACGATATGCAAACACAGGAGAATAGTATTACGATATTAATACGAAGTGCAGTTCGGCGTCCCCGACGAGGAAGAACGTACTTCTCATATTTAGGTATCAGTTTTTCAAACTTGATTTGAAGAACCAGCAAAATCCTTCATACATTTCAACTGAACACTAAAAAAACATCAGAAAATATTTCAAACGCAGAATTAACATTTTCAAGTTTGAAAACTCAATTAAAGTAATGCTCAAAATAGTTGTGATTTGTGGAAATGGAATTACGACCCTGTTGGTTGGGGACGTCGAGTTTACCACATGCCGTTCTGAAATAACGTGACCGCAGGACATTCGACTGGAAATCTCTCTTGTAGGCTGACGCATATAAACGCAAAACAGCAATTATTATTACTATTGTACTGCATAATTCTAATATTATTTTATATTATTTGTGACAGTGAGAAGTAGGTAAGCATATTGCACCCGCGTATTGTAATTCGACCGGAGTTAAACTGTCGGGCTTTGAGAATTTATCGCTCCATTTCGTTCTATATTTTATGTGTTATACGAAGGTAAATACAGGTAGATACTTCCGGGCGGCAGGCGATAGGACGTACATGTCCCCAGCCCCACCCAATAAAAATTTTTACATTTTTTTCAACTCAACATTTAGCTGTCAATTAGCAACAATTTGCAAACCTGTTTTCACAATTTGCAAGCCTTTAGTTGAATCATAAAATAAAAAAAACTAAGGGTGGGGCTGGAGACACATGTCCCCAGCCCCA